>NW_023996700.1:20000-40819 GCF_015586225.1 Lucilia sericata | reverse complement strand
AATAAGTTGTTGTGTGCTTTGTTTTGGAGTAAATCCTTTGATTCCGTAAGTGAGGAGGCGAAAAAGGGTCATTAAAATTAATTTGGTTCAATTTAGTTGCTGCCAAACTGTTGACAATGAAATATCGCCCAACGATCGCCATCACCAAAGAATGCACTCAGTCATTCATTCACTTCTTATACTGGCGATCATTTTTTCACTTCGATCTTCTTCTTTCGCATTAAAACAGTGGTGAGAACAGATCATCATAATTACTCAGAATTCTCATAAAACTTTATAATAATGTTATATAAAGAAAAGAATGTAATTGATTCGAAAGGTCCTGTCAAAAACTGAACTAGAACTGTACTGGAACTGAACTAGAACTGAACTAAAACTGAACTAGAACTGAACCAGAACTGAACTAGAACTGAACTAGAACTGAACAAGAACTGAACTAGAACTGAACTAGAACTGAACTAGAACTGAACTAGAACTGAACTAGAACTGAACTAGAACTGAACTAGAACTGAACTAGAACTGAACTAGAACTGAACTAGAACTGAACTAGAACTGAACTAGAACTGAACTAGAACTGAACTGAACTAGATCTTAACTAGACTGAACTAGAACAGAACTGAACTAGAACTGAACTAGAACTGAACTAGAACTGAACTAGAACTGAACTAGAACTGAACTAGAACTGAACTAGAACTGAACTGGAACTAAACTAGAACTAAACTAGAACTGAACTAGAACTGAACTAGAACTGAACTAGAACTGAACTAGAACTGAACTAGAACTGAACTAGAACTGAACTAGAACTGAACTAGAACTGAACTAGAACTGAACTAGAACTGAACTAGAACTGAACTAAACTAGAACTGAACTAGATCTGAACTAGAACTGAACTAGAACTGAACTAGAACTGAACTAGAACTGAACTAGAACTGAACTAGAACTGAACTAGAACTGAACTAGAACTGTACTAGAACTGAACTAGAACTGAACTAGAACTGAACTAGAACTGAACTAGAACTGAACTAGAACTGAACTAGAACTGAACTAGAACTGAACTAGAACTAGATCTTAACTAGAACTGAACTAGGACTAGAACTGAACAAGAACTGAACTAGAACTGAACTAGAACTAAACTAGAACTAAACTAGAACTGAACTAGAACTGAACTAGAACTGAACTAGAACTGAACTAGAACTGAACTAGAACTGAACTAGAACTGAACTAGAACTGAACTAGAACTGAACTAGAACTGAACTAGAACTGAACTAGAACTGAACTAGAACTGAACTAGAACTGAACTAGAACTGAACTAGAACTGAACTAGAACTGAACTAGAACTGAACTAGAACTGAACTAGAAGTGAACTAGAACTAGAACTGAACTAGAAGTGAACTAGAACTGAACTAGAACTAAACTAGAACTGAACTATAACTACTCTAAGACAGAATAAAAACTACACTAGAACTGAAGTTTATTTGTTAAAACAATTTTAAATAAATTTTTGCCACTCTAAGCCACTGTTCCAAATACATTTAACCCAACAATAAAAAAGATCTCCTTTAGCACAACAAAAACATCTCCAATAATATACTTACGCTTATACTAAATTAATAAATTATGTCGTCATTAGTGCTTAATTTGGCTTATAACTCATTTATTTTATTTAAGTTATTTTTGTTTTTTTTTATTAATTTACAAATTGTTTTTCTTTGGAGTTCTATAAAAATTACACAATATAATATTTTTTTACTAATATAAAAATTTTAACTAATTTTACAAATTATTTAAAATAATTTGTGGTATTAAATTATTACAAAAGGAAAATTATTTATAATTAAAAAATATATAAAATTAAAGTAGTCTCTTGCTGTAAAAATTAAACTTAAAATTACAAATATAAAAAAATATATTTACGATATACATATTATTTAAATATTTAAAATGTCTTTATATAAAAGAAAATAATTTGCATAGAATTGTTGAAGAAATTTAAAGTGAAATAATAAAACTATGCTAATTTCAGAATATTGAACATTATTAGTTAAAACTTTTTTACAAAATGGCCATATTACTTTAAATAAATTTTCATAAAATAACATCATTCGCCGATTATTTAAGTCTATAACTGCCATAAAATTTCCAATCGAAAACTGCACTCACTGCGATCATTTGTATGGATTTTTCAGATCTATCAGTTAATATTTATTGAAAACTTTCTCAATTATTCGAATAATAATTTAAATTTAAGTTAAACAATTTATACGTTCAATTTAACAAACAAGTTGGTTCATTTCATTTTGTTTAGTAAAGTTTCATTAATTTTTTAATAAAAAATATTTGGCACAATTTTAAACGAAATATGTATATATACTTAAGTTTCAATTTTTAATTTTGATAAATTCTTAACCTTTAACTTCAAAAAAATATCTTGACATAAATAATGTTTTTAAGAGGCGATTATTGGTTTCAGTTATTCGATGTACGTTCTGGTAATCCAGTGCGTGTTATAACACTCGTGGGTATTTCACTGCTCTGCGTTGTTCGGGGCACTTCAATTGGAGGCACTCTGTAAGAAAATTATTCTCATTACATATTGATTTAATATACATAAATAATGTTATATCCGGATTAAACTAGAACCGAACTAGAACCGAACTAGAACTGAACAAGAACTGAACTAGAACTGAACTAGAACTGAATATAGACTGAACTAGAACTGAACTAGAACTGAACTAGAACTGAACTAGAACTGACTAGAACTGAACTAGAACTGAACTAGAACTGAACTAGAACTGAACTAGAACTGAACTAGAACTGAACTAGAACTGAACTAGAACTGAACTAGAACTGAACTAGAACTGAACTAGAACTGAACTAGAACTGAACTAGAACTGAACTAGAACTGAACTAGAACTGAACTAGAACTGAACTAGAACTGAACTAGAACTGAACTAGAACTGAACTAGAACTGAACTAGAACTGAACTAGAACTGAACTAGAACTGAACTAGAACTGAACTAGAACTGAACTAGAACTGAACTAGAACTGAACTAGAACTGAACTAGAACTGAACTAGAACTGAACTAGAACTGAACTAGAACTGAACTAGAACTGAACTAGACTGAACTATACTGAACTAGAACTGAAGAACTGAACTAGAACTGAACTAGAACTGAACTAGAACTGAACTAGAACTGAACTAGAACTGAACTAGAACTGAACTAGAACTGAACTAGAACTGAACTAGAACTGAAATAGAACTGAACTAGAACTGAACTAGAACTGAACTAGAACTGAACTAGAACTGAACTAGAACTGAACTAGAACTGAACTAGAACTGAACTAGAACTGAACTAGAACTGAACTAGAACTGAACTAGAACTGAACTAGAACTGAACTAGAACTGAACTAGAACTGAACTAGAACTGAACTAGAACTGAACTAGAACTGAACTAGAACTGAACTAGAACTGAACTAGAACTGAACTAGAACTGAACTAGAACTGAACTAGAACTGAACTAGAACTGAACTAGAACTGAACTAGAACTGAACTAGAACTGAACTAGAACTGAACTAGAACTGAACTAGAACTGAACTAGAACTGAACTAGAACCGAACTAGAACTAAACTAGAACTGAACTAGAACTGAACTAGAACTGAACTAGAACTGAACTAGAACTGAACTAGAACTAAACCAGAACTGAACTAGAATTGAACTAGAACTGACCTAGACCTGAACTGGAAATGAACTAGAACTGAACTAGAACTGAACTAGGACTGAACTAGAACTGAACTAGAACTGAACTAGAACTGAACTAGGACTGAACTAGAACTGAACTAGAACTGAACTAGAACTGAACTAGAAACTGAACTAGAACTGAACTAGAATTGAACTAGAACTGACCTAGACCTGAACTGGAAATGAACTAGAACTGAACTAGAACTGAACTAGAACTGAACTAGAACTGAACTAGGACTGAACTAGAACTGAACTAGAACTGAACTAGAACTGAACTAGAACTGAACTAGAATTGAACTAGAACTGACCTAGACCTGAACTGGAAATGAACTAGAACTGAACTAGAACTGAACTAGGACTGAACTAGAACTGAACTAGAACTGAACTAGAACTGAACTAGAACTGAACTAGAACTGAACTAGAACTGAACTAGAACTGAACTAGAACTGAACTAGAACTGAACTAGAACTGAACTAGAACTGAACTAGAACTGAACTAGAACTAAACCAGAACTGAACTAGAATTGAACTAGAACTGACCTAGACCTGAACTAGAACTGAACTAGAAATGAACTAGAACTGAACTAGAACTGAACTAGAACTGAACTAGGACTGAACTAGAACTGAACTAGAACTGAACTAGAACTGAACTAGGACTGAACTAGAACTAAACTAGAATTGAACTAAGACAGAATAAAAACTACACTAGAACTGAAGTTTATTTGATAAAACAATTTTAAATAAATTTTTGCCACTCTAAGCCACCGTTCCAAATACATTTAACCCAACAATAAAAAAGATCTCCTTTAGCACAACAAAAACATCTCCAATAATATACTTACGCTTATACTAAATTAATAAATTATGTCGTCATTAGTGCTTAATTTGGCTTATAACTCATTTATTTTATTTAAGTTATTTTTGTTTTTTTATTAATTTACAAATTGTTTTTCTTTGGAGTTCTATAAAAATTACACAATATAATATTTTTTTACTAATATAAAAATTTTAACTAATTTTACAAATTATTTAAAATAATTTGTGGTATTAAATTATTACAAAAGGAAAATTATTTATAATTAAAAAATATATAAAATTAAAGTAGTCTCTTGCTGTAAAAATTAAACTTAAAATTACAAATATAAAAAATATATTTACGATATACATATTATTTAAATATTTAAAATGTCTTTATATAAAAGAAAATAATTTGCATAGAATTGTTAAAGAAATTTAAAGTGAAATAATAAAACTATGCTAATTTCAGAATATTGAACATTATTAGTTAAAACTTTTTTTACAAAATGGCCATATTACTTTAAATAAATTTTCATAAAATAACATCATTTGCCGATTATTTAAGTCTATAACTGCCATAAAATTTCCAATCGAAAACTGCACTTACTGCGATCATTTGTATGGATTTTTCAGATCTATCAGTTAATATTTATTGAAAACTTTTCTCAATTATTCGAATAATAATTTAAATTTAAGTTAAACAATTTATACGTTCAATTTAACAAACAAGTTGGTTCATTTCATTTTGTTTGGTAAAGTTTCATTAATTTTTTAATAAAAAATATTTGGCACAATTTTAAACGAAATATGTATATATACTTAAGTTTCAATTTTTAATTTTGATAAATTCTTAACCTTTAACTTCAAAAAAATATCTTGACATAAATAATGTTTTTAAGAGGCGATTATTGGTTTCAGTTATTCGATGTACGTTCTGGTAATCCAGTGCGTGTTATAACACTCGTGGGTATTTCACTGCTCTGCGTTGTTCGGGGCACTTCGATTGGAGGCACTCTGTAAGAAAATTATTCTCATTACATATTGATTTAATATACATAAATAATGTTATATCCGGATTAAACTAGAACCGAACTAGAACTGAACAAGAACTGAACAAGAACTGAACTAGAACTGAACTAGAACTGAATTAGAACTGAACTAGAACTGAACTAGAACTGAACTAGAACTGAACTAGAACTGAACTAGAACTGAACTAGAACTGAACTAGAACTGAACTAGAACTGAACTAGAACTGAACTAGAACTGAACTAGAACTAGAACTGAACTAGAACTGAACTAGAACTGAACTAGAACTGAACTAGAACTGAACTAGAACTGAACTAGAACTGAACTAGAACTGAACTAGAACTGAACTAGAACTGAACTAGAACTGAACTAGAACTGAACTAGAACTGAACTAGAACTGAACTAGAACTGAACTAGAACTGAACTAGAACTGAACTAGAACTGAACTAGAACCGAACTAGAACTAAACTAGAACTGAACTAGAACTGAACTAGAACTAAACTATAGCTGAACTAGAACTGAACTGGAGCTGAACTTTTCGCATTCTACTCACTTAAAACTCGCTGTACTTGGTAGATGAGGTGACTGACTCTGCGAAGGTGGATTGCTATACGGTGAATGACTATCCGAAGTAACGTGTGGTCGTGACATATTCAAAGACATATCTTGATGACCAATAGCTACCGTACGTGGAGCTGTGGTAGTCATGTCTTGCAAATCACCTGGATTTGGTGTTTGAGCATTTAGGGGAAGGCCTATAGTTTGCACTTGTGAAGGATACAATGGACCATTCGAGTGCACCATCAAACTACCGCCACCTGGAGGTAAACCTAAAAAACATAAAGTTAAATAGAAATTAAAAATTTATTTTAATTTTGTGATATAGATTGAAGCATGAAAACATACTAGGTAATGGTGGTCTCATCTGTGGTGGGCCGCTATTCTTTGGTTTACGTTTACGTTTTTGTATGCCGTCCTTTTTCATGGAAAGCGGACGATTCATGTTGTGTAGTTTGTAGTACAGACCACAGGCATTGCAAACAGGATTTCCATCATTATTACGACGCCACAAAGTAGTGGAATTAGTTTGACAATTAGCACAAGTAACACCCGTGCGTCTATTATTGGCGGCGGCAGCTGAGGCTTTGGGTTTTGTTTGTCGGGGACCCACACGCACAGTCTGACGTATAGGGCCTCCATAACAAGAAGGACAGTAGCCGTTCGCTTTACTACCCAAAGGAGAATTACATTGTTCACATTTATCCGCCAAAGGAGGTGGTGCTTCATAATGTGTTATGGAACTAGTAGGAGCCCAAGAGCTAGCGGTTATATTGCCCGTTGGATATTCTTCAACCACCTGCTGATGATAATTCTATTTTTAGAAAACAAATTTCAAGTGGATTTGTTTAATATTTTATGGATGGAAAGGAAGAGAAGAAACAAAAAGGGGAAAATGAATATGAATTGATGATTAAAGGATTTGAAAAATTTAGATGCTGAAGCAAATTACTTACAAAGCCCATATTGGAATATTCCACTCCGGCCGTTGGCCAAATACTCTGCTCGGCTACTGAACTATTAACAGAATCAAACAAAGCCATTGACTGATATTGCACTGGTTGCCGCAGTATATTTAAACTGGGATCATTTTTGCTTATCAATTGATTCGGTGCCGGCGATACACTATAGATGGTATTATTTTGACTCAACTGATAGGAGGAGGTGGAGGAGTAATTCAAATAATGAGCATTACCCAAATCTGTAAAAGTTTTCGATTCATTAGGATGTGCATTGGGATCTACCACAGCCGTTTCATAGTACAATGTGGCAGGACCATTACCATTATCGTTGAGAGTTTGTCCAAAACGATTATCTTCTTCGAATCGCAACAAATGAGTGGGATGTGGTATGGCCGTATGGGCTGTACTGGATAAATTATGAGGATTTTGGTGATGTAATGCTGACGTGGGCACGACCATGGTTTCCGTATAGTTGCCGTTGGGTGTAGGACATTGTTGTTGATGTTGCTGCTGTTGTTGCAACTGTTGAGCGGCTTCATTTTGCACTTGATCTTTGTCTATTGACTCGAGTTTAATCGTTCCACCCGCGGGATCGGTTGTACATATAATGGGTTGACCATTTTCATTGGTTGTATAAGTATAGACTGTGGTACCTGGTGGTGGCTGTTGTTCTTCATTGCGCGGTGCCATTTGTACATATTCGGCAGGCGAATGACGCTGGCGTTGATATTCACTAACCGTTTCGGGGTCGTCGGAATCACGATGTACTCTAAGTAGAATAAGAAAAGAATGATATGAATTAGATTTTTAAATCAAACTTTAAAGTAAATTTTTAACTATATTCAACTGAAGGGTCTCTTACATAAGTGCTGGGACTATATCCTCGTCTTAAGATTAGACTATAGTCTCCTCTAAAGATAAGACTATATATAGTCTCCTCTAAAGATAAGACTATAGTCTCTTCCAAACATCAGACTATAGTTTCGTCTAAAGGTCAGACTATAATAATTTCTATACAGCTGACTAGACTTAATCCTCTTCTAAGGAATATGCTATAGTCTCGTCTATAGACTAGACTATAAGCTGACTATATTCTCCACTATGGGGTTAGACTATAATATGCACAACTGACCAGATAATATACTCGACTAAAGACCAGACTATATTCTTGACTATAGACCAGACTATAATATGTACTATGGACTAGGATGTAGTCTCAATTATATACAAGACTATAGTCTCGACTCCAGATAGGAATATAGACTCCACTATAGAACTAATCAGACTATATTCTAGACTATACAGTAGACTATAGGCTTGACTATATCGACCAGACTATAGTCTGTACTATAGATTAGAATAAAGTCTCCAACAGACTCTAATCTCGACTATACATTGGACTGTAGGCTTGACTATATCGACCAGACTATAGTCTGTACTATAGATTAGAATAAAGTCTCCAACAGACTCTAATCAGACTATATTCTCGACTATACAGTAGACTATAGGCTTGACTATATCGACCAGACTATAGTCTGTACTATAGATTAGAATAAAGTCTCCACTATATTCCAGACTATAGTCCAGACTCCAGATCAGACTATAGACTAGTCAGACTATATTCTTACCTATAGAGCAGACTATATTCTGAATTAAAGACCAGACTGTAGTCTCGAGTATAGATCACTATAGACAGATCTTGAGATCTTGGAGCTCTTTAATTGGGAATTAGGATTAATGATATTTTATATCAGTATATTAAATGGACTGGATTTGGAACTGCTATTCGAAATAGCAACATCAATAATTTGAACTTACAATTCTCCGGTTGTTGTTATATATCTACGTTGTTGTGTTCTTTGTATGGGTACATAATCTTCCTGACTGGGATGTTGTTGTTGATGTTGGGGTTGTTGAGGTTGTTGTTGTTGCTGCTGTTGTTGTTGTGATTGATTATTTTGTGTTTGTATTACAGCATTAATGGGTTGAGACTGTTGCGATTGTATAATAGTGGTGGGATTTTGTTGCTGTTGCGCCTGTTGTTGAGTTGAGGGTGGTAACTGCTGCTGCTGTTGTTGTTGTTGATGATGCTGGGTGGTCAATTGTTGTGGTTGTGGTTGTTGCTGCTGCTGCTGTTGTTGTTCAACTACAGTTTGTTTTTCTATAACCGTATTCGCATTTGTATGATTTAAATGTTCTGAACCATTACTTTCCGTTTTGATTTTATCCAATAAATGTGTATGATATTTTTCTGGTGATTGTTGCACTTGTTGTTGTTGATATCTTTGCTGTTGTTGCTGCAATTGATCTTGTTGTTGCTGTTGTTGTTGCTGCGCTTGTGGTTCCATCTGCAATGAAGTATAATTTGAAAATAACTTGTCATTCTTTAAGAAATTGTTTTACAAGTCCTATGACTAAAACTAAATTTTAGTATTTTGTATTTTCTTGTGCTGTTATTTAACATTGTTTATTTAAAAAATAATAAAAAAAGTAACAAAAGTTTTTTTATTTAAAAAGTTTTTTTTTTTTTTGCAAGTTCCGGTGTTAAGGCCGGACATATGTATACGTACGTATGTATGGGCATTTTACCGGCAAGTGCTAAACGCCTGCCCTTTAACGATTTATTTACTTTTCAAATTTCCGTTATAGTTAGTTGCTTTTAGAGTTGTAAAATATGAGTAATCGGTTACTAACACATGTTATTTGTAATTCATAACTTCTTCATCTTCATAGTTATTGTAAATATTATAAGTTAGTTAGTATGAAAGGACGATGTATAAACATCAAATCAGAAGAAATACACCTGGCCCTTAATCGGGCCTGTTGTGTACTCCTTTACCAGTGCTACAGGTGGGAATCGAACCCACCACCTCCGGTCTACCAAAATAAAACTCTTACCATTAACCTACCGGAGGCCACTTTATTAAATATTATTACAAATTAAACGTTTAAATTTTATTTGTTTATAAAATTAATTCGTAATAGATCCCCTGTAATTACCCGTTACTTCTATACAATACATCACTAAACTCCTCTACACTAAACAAATACCACCGCCAACAAAAACAAGTCATCAAATACCAAACGAAAAAAAAGGTGTTAAATTTTTTGACATCACAATTCTTTTTAGGCGGTAAAACATCAAAAATCTAAAATATAGAACTCATAAAAGAAATACTAATTGTCAACCTATAACCAACCTTTAAAACAAATGAGCGCAGAATGAATATTAACGAAAAAATTAACGTCATGAGTTTGTCATCAAAACGTCAATACGTTCGTTTGTTTTAAGTCAATAAATGGCAACAGCCAAAGCCCATTGTCACAGAACTGCTCTAGAATTCCCTAAAAACATACATTAAAAAATTGACTAACATGATTTTTATTACTTTCAAGTTATACACTTTTTTGCCTTGTAACAACTTGTAATATATTTTCAGTGTGTTTTTTCCTACAAGACATCATACTTTTACCAATATTTACTTTACATGCTTGTTTCTTGATGTCTTTAAGACATGATTTACTTTTCTTTTATTATTTTTTTTTTTAATAAACAGTAATGACAAAAAAAGTTATTGACACAAATTATGTGGGTGAAAAAGGAAATGAACAGACAACAAATATTCGAAAAAAATCTTTACCACCCAGCAGTTTTTTAAGTAGATAGTGTATCATTTTTTTGGACTAAAGCCTCCATGCATTAACTTGTCAGATTCCATTCATATATATCTAGAAGGGTAAACAATCGATTGATTACTTAAGATAATATTGGTAAGAGAGGTAAGAGAACTTATCCATTCCCTAGGTGGGTTTGTTGTTAGTTAGCGAGTTCACTCGGATGCCTTCTGGCCCATTGTGATACCCTTAGAATTGTCATTCCTTTATGTTGAGAAAATGGTTTCCCTACCTAATTTCGTTGATTACTTGGTTCTTGCGGTCTCCGTGAAAACCAGCCGGTGTTCCTAATAAAACCGATCATGTTTACTAGTGACGCATCTCTGAGACAGTCCAGATCATGGAGCTCTACTAAGATAGAGTAGTCTGTGCTCTTGTAAGACTGGGCAGTCACATAGAAGGTGTTGTACCGATTCCACTTCTCCTCCCTTCATCCAAACAGCTTTTGCAGTAGCTGTGGGTAGCCCATACGTTCCGACATATGTCCAATCATACAGTGTCCAGTAATTATACCAGTTAGAAGCCTAATCAAGTTCTTACTAAGAGACAAGAGAGTCCTATTCGTTCTCAGAGTGGGCCAGAGCAGTCTCGATATTCTACAAATGGTAATATTTGACCACCTAAGTTCCGTCTCACTCAAAGTCCAGTCATCTATCAATTTTGATAGGGTCACCAGTGTGAATATCCCTTTGCGCAAGGGTTAAGTCTTGGGACGACCCATTAGCTGCGCATTCATCAGATATTTCATTTCCCCGGATGCCCTCATGTCCTGGAACCCATATAAACTCTACGTGATGTTGTGTCAGTTGTGCCAATGATTGAATACAATTCGAAATGTTCTAAAAAAATCTTTACCACCCAGCGGGTTTTTAAGTAGATAGTGTATCATTTTTTGGACTAAAGCCTCCATTAATATGCATTAACTTGTCAGATTCCATTCATATATATATCTAGAAGGGAAATCAATCGATTGATTACTTAAGATAACATTGGTAATCTAGGGTATAGGGAACATATTATCCAAACCAAGAGATTTGTTCGTTTTAAGAGAACTTATCCATTCCCTAGGTGGGTTTGTTGTTAGTTGGCGAGTTCACTCAGATGCCTTGTGGCCCATTGTAATACCCTTAGAATTGCCATTCCCTTATGTTGAGAGAATGGTTTCCCTACCTAATTTCGTTGATTACTTGGTTCTTGCGGTCTCCGTGAAAACCAGCCGGTGTTCCTAATAAAACCGATCATGTTTACTAGTGACGCATCTCTGAGACAGTCCAGATCATGGAGCTCTACCAAGATAGAGTGTTGTACCGATTCCTCTTCTTCTTCTTCTTCGTCCAAACAGCTTTTGCAGTAGCTGTGGGTGAGTTCTTACTAAAAGACAAGAGAGTCCTATTCGTTGTCAGAGTGGGCTAGAGCAGTCTCGATATTCTACAAATAGTGATATTTGACCACCTAAGTTCCGTCTCACTCAAAGTCCAGTCATCTATCAATTTTGATAGGGTCACCAGTGTGAATATCCCTTTACGCAAGGGTTTAGTCTAGGGACGACCCTTTGGTTGCATATTCATTAGATATTTCATTTCCCCGGATGCCCTCATGTCCTGGAACCCATATAAACTCTACGTGATGTTGTGTCAGTTGCGACCATGATTGAATACAATTGAGAAGACATTTCGATTTAATAAGATTGAAGTTAAGAGCCTTGATTGATGCTAGGCTGTCCAAGTATTCTCGGATTCTTCTCGCGGCTGTTTCGAGGCATATATCTCTGTTTAGAATCCTCTCTAGACTAGCCTGAGAAGTGTTGCTCAAACAACCAGTGATTGCAAAACATGCTAGTCTTTATACCTTGTTTAGAATAGAGAGTTAAGTCTTGGTATCCATCGCTCTCCACCAAACATGTTGTGCTCTCCTTTATCAGTGCCTCTGATGGGAATCGAACCTAGACTTGACAACTAACCTACAGTAGGCTATAATTCGGTCGAATGTACATTGATATTGTGGAGATCAAATGGTGTGAAGCATGTCTTTCAACATTTTTAAAAATCTAGATACTTAATAAATGTGTTTAGATCAGTGGATTTCTCACTATATTTCACGCGTGGAGTTCCCAAACCCTCAATATTAACAGCACCCATAAACATATGTACATAGATGAAACAACATTATCTGCTACGTGTTAAGAAGACTGAGTCTTGCGGACGGAAAATCGACTTTAGTAACACGACCCTATTCACAGATTTTTACCAAGTCGTGGTTGAGCGATTCGTTGAAAGCCTATAATTGAATGAATAAGAATGGCAGATGTTGCTCTCATCGGCAAAAAGAGCAGATATAGTTGGATGTTTGACATAAAAGGCCGTTTATGAAAATAAGAAATAGATTAGAGGCAAGAACGAAGCCTTTTTTTTCACTGAGTTAAACTTGAATGGGTTTGATGCGATCCCATAGATCATATTGTGCGATCTCTGATAAAGTTCATAGTAAATAGAAATAATTACCTACACCATACCAAATTCTACCAAACGCTTTGGAAATGAATAGAGCTAGAAATTTATATTCGCCAAATTGGTGATTGGACTGAAAGACGCTAATAATCCGGAAGGAAGGCTGGTATATCTGTCGTAGAACGACGTCTACAAAAGCTATACTGGCGGTTGTTAGGTAAATTGTTGGTCTCTAAATACGGATCAAAATGGAGGTTAATCATTAGTTTCTTTACTTTAGAATATGAAGAAGAGATTGTTATTGTACGTTAATTTCCGGGTTTTATAGATTCTCTCTTTATACCCTACACCACTTTAGTGGGGAGGGTATATTGGATTTGTGCTGATGTTTGTAACATACAAAAATATTCGTCCTAGACCTTAAAGTATACCAATCGGCTTAGAATCGTTTTCTGAGTCGATTAAGCTATGTCCGTCCGTCCGTCCGTCTGGCTGGCTGGCTGTCCATGTAAACCTTGTGCGCAAGGTACTGGTCGCAATTTTCAAGATAATTGGATGAAATTTGGCACGCACGTTTTATTTGACCTAAGGACGAAGCCTATTGAAAATGGTTAAAATCGGTCCATTATTTCACCTAGCCCCCATACAACAGAACCCCTCGAAAAGGGCTTCTGAGCTCATAATTATGTTAAGTATACAGATATATCGATAAAATACGGCACAACTAAGTTTTATAGAAGTCTTGATGACCGTGCCAAATTTCATGAAGATCGGGCCACACTTGACCCTAGCTCCCATACAAAGTCCCCTTCAGAAAATTACTTGAATGTCCCAAATTAGCTTATAAACACAAATATCGTGATGAAATTCAGCACAATAAAATATTATGTCAATATAAATATATTCACAAAATTTTATCGGGCTTGGTCCATATTTGCACCTAGCCCCCTCTTTCAGAAAATTAGTTTTTCATCCATAAATTGCTTAAATGTATCGGAACAAGGGAATATTGAAGATAAATGCTTTATTATGAAAAATAAATCACATTTAATATTCATAACTGGTGTAGGGTATCATATGGTCGGCCACGCCCGACTATAATTTCTTACTTGTTTTAGGGATTGGCATTACTTATTTATGTATATTCTAGATTTGGATTACGAAGATAATTGGGGTCTAAGATGGAAAAATTTATTTATTACAACAAAAAAATTCTCGATTATTCGAATAATTTTTATTCAAATTGCAACTTTTTGTTCTAAAATCAAATAGAAAATGATTAAATTTGTTTTCAAAAGAAAATTTTGGACAAATTTTGAAAATATTTCTATCGATTTATTAAAGATAAAAAATGGGTTTTCATTTGATATTTCTTTAGCATGAGTCACTGAATAATCTTAAACGTTGAATTTGATAGATGAATCAATCAATAAATTTAAACTGGATAAAAAATATACAAAATTCTAAAGTTCAATAATGATTACTCATTAAGCAAAGTTTTGAAAAATTAATTGCATTTAAAATATAAATAAAACAACATTAGTCAAAGTATATAAACAAAAAATTAAAAAAAAATCACAAATAAATTTTACTTATACAAGCATTTAAACAGTGTCAATCAAATTTAAAAAAAGGTAAACATTTCAAACGTCATTTTACCATACAAGATAAATGTCAAAATAAAACGTCATTTAATAAAATATAAAATAATTGCATAAAATATCACCTAAAAACCTGTGTTAATGTTTATAGTTTTATCACTGATAGCGATAACTCAATACAAGATAATGTAAGACATTTATCGATAAAACACATGCAAAAAATATAAAAGAAATATTATTCTAAACTGATATTTATAGTAAATAAAAACAAAATAAAACAATATTTAACATAAATAGTAGAAATCTAAATAACAGTAGTTTTAAACATATTTAACATAATCATATTTGATATATGTTTAAATCGATAGATAATACACCATTTTCAAACTGCAAATATTTATCAATTATCTATTTGACAGATCACGTCACCGTTTAAAGTAAACATATAAGGTTTTATGCTCTCTCTTTAATGTCATCATTCATATTATCTCTTCTCTCTAGGGTTATCGATCTGTAAATATTTGATTATACATTGTTGTTGGGTTTTCGAGAAAAACGTGCCAGAATTTTTTAACTGATTTAATATTTTATTTCCATTTGCCACTTATCTCACGTGAGTTAAGGTTTTATCTATACAAAAAAAATTCCATATTTGCTTATGAATACACCAAAAAACAAAGAGTACAGAGTGAAAGAAAACAAAGTTTTAAAACCTCTAGACACGTTAATATCTTATCCGAAACTTTCGATTTCAATAATATTTACAAATCACTGGTTATTGAAAGTTTCTGTATACAAATCGCAATTCACAGTTGGTCGTTGAAAATGTGTCATTAGAGTATTTTATAGTTTGTAAATTATTTTATTTTTGTGCAAAAATACTCCTCGTAATCATTATTGTAATCTATGTGTTTTTTTAACCAAATGTGTAGTATTTAAGTTATGTTATCTTTTGCAAATCGTAAAAGTATATACTTGAGATAAGTTTTAATGATTTTAAAGGTCACGGGCAAGTGTTTTTAAAACAAAATTTATAAGAAATTTTTGTAATAAAGACATTTTTTACATGTACTTCTTATCACTATGGCTCTGATATGCACTTCTACAAATAGCCATTACACATGAAAGTAACGATTTATTAAGCACTAGATACCTGCAGTTAAATCAAATTGGGGCCAAGTGTAAGTACGGCTTTACTTAAATCAAGTACAAAACTCTTGATATAAGTGCAGAAAGCTTAATTTGCATTCATTTTTTATCGATTAACTTGATCTTACAAAGAATTTTTGATTTAGAATCCGTTGCAGATTTAAAAGCAAAGCAATTGTCTTGCAATGATTCAGAGACTCCGTTCTGGACGTGACCACGTCAGAGAATTTAGTTATCCATGGCCACTAACTAACTAACTAACTAACTAACTAACTAACTAACTAACTAACTAACTAACTAACTAACTAACTAACTAACTAACTAACTAACTAACTAACCTAACTAACTAACTAACTAACTAACTAACTAACTAACTAACTAACTAACTAACTAACTAACTAACTACTAACTAACTAACTAACTAACTAACTAACTAACTAACTAACTAACTAACTAACTAACTACTAACTAACTAACTAACTAACTAACTAACTAACTAACTAACTAACTAACTAACTAACTAACTAACTAACTAACTAACTAACTAACTAACTAACTAACTAACTAACTAACTAACTAACTACTAACTAACTAACTAACTAACTACTAACTAACTAACTACTAACTAACTAACTAACTAACTAACTAACTAACTAACTAACTAACTAACTAACTAACTAACTAACTAACTAACTAACTAACTAACTACTAACTAACTAACTAACTAACTAACTAACTAACTAACTAACTAACTAACTAACTAACTAACTACTAACTAACTAACTAACTAACTACTAACTAACTAACTAACTAACTAACTAACTAACTAACTAACTAACTAACTAACTAACTAACTAACTAACTAACTAACTAACTAACTAACTAACTAACTAACTAACTAACTACTAACTAACTAACTAACTAACTAACTAACTAACTAACTAACTAACTAACTAACTAACTAACTAACTAACTAACTAACTAACTAACTAACTAACTAACTAACTACTAACTAACTAACTAACTAACTAACTAACTAACTAACTAACTAACTAACTAACTAACTAACTAACTAACTAACTAACTAACTAACTAACTAACTAACTAACTAACTAACTAACTAACTACTAACTAACTAACTACTAACTAACTAACTAACTAACTAACTAACTAACTAACTAACTAACTAACTAACTAACTAACTAACTAACTAACTAACTAACTAACTAACTAACTAACTAACTAACTAACTAACTAACTAACTAACTAACTAACTAACTACTAACTAACTAACTAACTAACTAACTGACTGACTAACTAACTAACTAACTAACTAACTGACTGACTGACTAACTAACTAACTAACTAAAATTGCCGATAAATTGATCTGACCTGCCATTTGCCTTCTAAGTTCGTGGGGTTTGAAACCTCGTGGCGACATAAAGTTCTTTAAAGTTCAATTCATGACGTGGGCTCAGCAATGCTCCAAAAATTGGATTGAATTATTCAATTATATTATTTTTAATTTGTTTTATCGTAAAATGTTTAAATAAATCATTTTGGAAAAATCTTGAAACTAAACTTGAAACTAACTAACTAACTAACTAACTAACTAACTAACTAACAAACTAACTAACTAACTAAAATTGCCGATAAATTGATCTGACCTGCCAATTGCCTTCTAAGTTCGTGGGGTTTGAAACCTCGTGGCGACATAAAATTCTTTAAAGTTCAATTCATGACGTGGGCTCAGCAATGCTCCAAAAAATGGATTGAATTATTCAATTATATTATTTTTAATTTGTTTTATCGTAAAATGTTTAAATAAATAATTTTGGAAAAATCTTGAAACTTAAGATTGAACAATTAGAAAAGTATATGTAGTCGGGAAAGACTGACCACATGATACTCTACACAATGAATATATTTTAGAAATTATTTATTTTTCATAAGCTTTTGAATTTTACCTTAATTCCGATGTATTTAAGCAATTTAGTGAAAAAAAAAAGAAATTGTCTATAGGAGGCTTTATATGGGAGTTAAGGTCAAGTATTGTTATGCTGAATTTCATCTAGACACTAATGGTTATAAGTCGGTTTTGTAAAAGGGGTTTGGTATGGGGGCTGGATCGATAATGATTTATGCTAATATAAAACTTAGTTGGAGAGATAGAAGTATATTTGACGTAGTTATGAGCTAGAAAGCCCAAATCGGAAGGTCCAGTTGTGAAAGTAGGTGAAATAATTAACCGATTTCGATTTTGCGGCCTATACCTTGCTCTCAAGGTCTGCCAACCGGACGGACGGACATATCTAGATCGACTCAGAAAATGATTTCGAACTTAAAAATTTTGACAAAATTTTCGAATTCATTAACATTAATGTGCTTCAGATATAGAACATTTTTAATAATTTTTATTAAAAGCTACAAAAATGTATTTAAGTGAAATACAATCATAAGTCATGGTCCATTTATTAATTATTTTATTTCTTGTTTTACTTCAATATAAATAATAATCCGTAAAAAACCTTTATTAACCCGATTTTAAAAATACATAAAATTACCTATTTAATGTTTATTTTACATTAATTTTAATGTATAAAATATAAATTTCGGTGTAAATAGTGTTAATATTTAAAATACGAACTAAAACCAGAATTCATTCATAAAATTTCTGTTTCAACTTCCTTTAAAAAGTCATATATTACCTGTTATATCTAATAGTATGTAAGTGTAATACTAAATATCCTTTTTAGACCTTACTTATGTCCTTTGTATTTTATTTATTTAGTTAAGGTGATAATATTGTCAAATTGATAAGTAATTTAGTTTTCAGTTGTCCTAAACATTTTATGAATGAATTTTATTTTCTTACTTTCAGGTTTGGATGTAATGTAATGACATCCTAATGGATTTAGGCGACATAATTTCTAATCATTTTAATTCTGTTCGTTCTTTGCCTTTTTTTGTTGACCCAATGCCATGTGTTTTTTTTTTACCGTCAAGAGTGCTGTAATACAGTGACACTTTTAAAATGAAAAAAAAAAAAAAATTAATTGACGGTGTCTGTGTTTCTTTTGTTGTTGCCTGAGTTAGTGAGGAATTTTGACGCCACTTTACCTACGGATCTTATTTTATTTTAACTGCTCGTAAAGATAATGGATCTTTCAGCTTTTATTTTATTTTATTTTCATCTTATTTTGTTAAATTTGTTCTGTTTTAGTTTTGAATTTTAAAGAGTTTATTTTTTTTGTGGCTGTTTGTTTCAATTTAAATTGATTTTGCATTTGGGTTTTTTTATGGTTGATTGTTTGTTTTTTATTGTTGATTTATAGTTTTATGATATTGTTTTTGTTTTCCTTTAGGAAATTTTAACTCTTTGCGATTATGACTCATGACAAAAGTTCTTCAAGATAAAAGAGTGTTTTTTTAATAATTTTCAAATAATTAATATTCTATTAAAACATCTCAAATATCTAGTTGTAAAATTTGAATTTTTGTAAAATTTTAAAGAATATAAATATTTGAATTTAAAGTCTTCTAAAAGCCAGTGAGATCGGCATCTATAGTGATCTCAAGCCGATAAAAATTCTCTATTTAAATTAAAATATCTTTAACGCAGATCTATTCAGTAACTGGTTTGCTTTTTAGATATCTGTACAGATCTGTCTTATATTTAGATGTGTTAGTTGTTTTCTCTATTTTTGCCAATCACTGCTTCAAACCAGGAGAAGCGTAAAAGCAAGTGCTTCAAATGAGAGAAAAATTTCATTATATTAATCCTTTATTCAATTCGTATATCGAAAAGAACGGTAACAGTGGAAACGTTTCGCAATTTTATAAAATGGCTACCATCTTCAGAACTATCATCAACAACTAACATAAACTTATCTCAAAGTATTTGAGACCGCCCCAAAAAACGCAGCGGGCCCAGCGTGAACGTTGTTTGGGTATTGGTGGGGGGCACTACGTCAAGCAAGGCTCTTAAAAAATACAGCCGAATAGCTCTTAACTTTCGGCGAATTGACCAAAGGCGATTATAGGAGACGTCATCAATGTATTTTAAACATATTAGAAGGCTATACCAAAACTTCGTACTTGTCTGATTGCCTACCAGACATAGATTTTTTCGGCAACTTTGCGACACTTATCCCAGATAGAATATAATAGTTAAGCGGGATGTTATGTCTCTACAATGGGGTACCCTAGTTGTATCCAAAAATTGAAGTATACTACGGTCTACCTAATCACAATACTATCTTCCAGGAACGCTAGATTAAGAAAATAGGGTTCCTGCAGACATTAAAATCTTTACTGACAACTAGAAGACAATTAGGGCGATATTATTTGATGGAGCCGTAACCGGGATAAGCTTACGAAAGATCGAATGTAATTGTCTTAAAAGGAAGGAAACTCGAGGAATTAGAGAGAATTCCATACGATCGCTTGTAAGCCTCATGAAATTGATCCAAATATGTGTCCAAGGAACTACGTCCAGGAAACTTAGTTTCTGAAGACGCGATGCATCGGAGGATATCTGTCTATTTATCTATCTATCTATCTATCTATCTATCTATCTATCTATCTATCTATCTATCTATCTATCTATCTATCTATCTATCTATCTATCTATCTATCTATCTATCTATCTATCTATCTATCTATCTATCTATCTATCTATCTATCTATCTATCTATCTATCTATCTATCTATCTATCTATCTATCTATCTATCTATCTATCTATCTATCTATCTATCTATCTATCTATCTATCTATCTTATCTATCTATTATCTATCCTATCTATCTATCTATTCTATCTATCTATATCTATCTATCTATCTATCTATCTATCTATCTATCTAT
>NW_023996700.1:0-17500 GCF_015586225.1 Lucilia sericata | reverse complement strand
GATTATTATTGCACAACAGTTGCTTTCAATTATCACTCTTAAATATAAAACAATTTCCTATAACCTTTTAAAATTAAACTCATCAAATGGTTTTTCATTCTTCTCAATGAAATTCTATATCAATTCTTATCTGCATCTTATAGATAGTTGTATTAGACACGCGCCTAAATTTTTTTTGCGGCATTTAAGTGACACTTTTCATTATTATAACAATTGTAGATGAAGAGTAGAAAAAGGTGAATCTTTTTTAAATTTCTATTTTTTGTGACTGTTTTCTTATGTGGGCTTAAAACCTTTTTATATTTTATTAATTTCTTATCAATTTAGTTTTTTTTCCCCTAATTGTTTATAAAATGCCGCCTTCTCAATGCTTTCGTTTGTGGTGTCTGTTTTTTTTTTCGTTTTTGTAAAACCCATAAACCCACTCTTAAATTTTTATGACCAAAATTTTTTTCTTCAGTTTTAATTTTAAGGTTTTTTTCTCTGTGTTGGGTTTTTATACATTAAAATTTTGTTTTATAATTTATTAGTTTTGTAACGTGTTAAACTGTCATTAAAGGCTAGCTGTCATTTAATTATTTTCATTATTATATTGTTCATTTAATTTCAAAATAATAAAAATTTTATAATAATGTGTGAAAATAGTTTTAAGGAGGAGTAGTTAAGAATAAAAATTGTGGGTCGTTTTCTTATTTTGCGATATCGTAAAAATATGTTGAAACTTCCTAGAAAATTTTCGTTTTTAATTCAAATTTGTTGAAATATTGGGGTTAAATTTATGTGGAAAATGGGCGGTCTAGAATCAGTGGGCGTGGCATTTATCATATTAATCAAATAATAAAATTTGTTTTTCTAAGAAATTATTATAGCTAAGTCGTCACGTTAAACTTTGACATCGATATGAACAGTTAGGGTAAAAATGGGCGAACTAACAATAGTGGGCGTGGCATCTCTTATATAAATTAAACACTAAAATTTATATATCAGGGATACTATAACAGCTAGAGTCACCAAATTTTGCGTGAGTATGAATCGTATCGTTTGAATATAAAATATTTAAGACATGGAAGTACCAAATATAGTGGGCGTGGCATATCGCATATCGCATATGGATAAGATACTAAGATTCGAATAACAGTTACAATGCCATTATAATTAAATATATAAAATTTTTATTTATTTTTTTATAGATATTTTTTTTAAATTTAACTTTTTTCAAAATTTATCACATTTCAAAACTTCGGATAAACTTTTCTCAGAGAAATATATTTCCTTCATACAGCAGGTGTAAGGAACTTTCAGCGTTAAAAAAAAACTGTATTGCTTCAGAATTAATTTCTCTAGTTGTCGCTTATTTTAAGTTCATATTCTGCTTCAGATTTCAATTCACATAGAAATTATATATTTTATGGAAAAATTATAACATTCACACTTATTCACATTAATTTTTATTAAAAAAAATATATAATTTTATTCAATTCATGTTTACAATAAGCATTATTTTTTAAAACATGTTTTTGTTTAATATCTTTTTTTTTTATCATAATCAATGATAGATAATAATTCAGAGATATAAGTTATCTATTCTTGAATTTACCTTAAGATGCATTTTTGAATGTATAACAGCACTTTCACACACCATGGAACTTAATATTTGCATACAAAAAAATTAGCGATAAAAATGTATATAAAACTTTTATTTTAAATAATAATTTTTTTTAAATTTTATATTATAATTTTTTTATAAAAATAGCGCTTTCACTTCATCCGATTACAATTGTTTTATCAAAAATAATTTATACAATTTTTTTCCGTTTTATTTCCGTCAAGTTAACGCTATTGAAGACGCGACGCATTGCGCGTTTTAACACCTATTTTTGCCCAAAAACCACGGAACTGAAGAGGATCGTTAACCACTACCAACGTAATGAGACAATTGAAACCAATACTGAAACAGTGTCGTACGAAAAAAAATCTCTAACCTCAAATGCTAAATGATTGTTGGGGTTTATACGTCTGTCATGGTGTGTGAGGGTTCTTGAGACCTGTGGTTAACCAGAACAATTAAAGAGCGGGAAAATAATGAAACCTACAAAAAAACAGAAATCGGCATATGTATGTGAATTATGATTTATTTATTTATTACAAATACACTAGCAATCATCAACTAAATAACAAAAAAAATCAACGCACCTTTACCTGTACTTTGTTGCTAGATATTTTTGGTAAATGTTGCATTCATATCAACACACACAAATTCCCAGCTACAGATACATAGATATCATGATTTCGTATCTCTGTGTTAGTGTTTCTTATCTTATCGCTTGTTTTCATTCGCAGAGATAAGAAAGTACTCGCTTATACATACTATGAAATGTATATTGAAACAGTTTGGACTTATTTTGATTCTTACAAAAGTTGTGTATTTTTTTTATTCATTCTAGTCGGTAGGTTACTGCTGTTGTTGTTCTTGTTGTTGCTGTTTTAGTTATTGTTGCTGATAAGTATCGGTGTGTTACAAATTGCGCATGCGTGTTTAGTTTTACTATTAACAAAATTTTTATTTTATTTGATTTCTTTTTACGTGTATTTGTAGAGCAGTCCTCCGAACCTTTGAGTTCTTTAAAAGAAGAATTCGTTTCTAGCGGATGTCTCTGTGTGAAATAAATAAGACAAAATTCTTGGTCTTAGATCCGTGAATTCGAAAGTTTGAGTTCTCTAAAAGAAGAATTCGCTTCTATCGGATGTCTCTGTGTGAAATAAATAAGACAAAATTCTTGGTCTTAGATCCGTGAATTTCTAATGTGACCCTATTATATCGTTAGGCGAACACGATAGATCGGACAGACAGACAGACAGACTGGCTGACTGATGGCCAGGCAGACACACTGATAGACGACCTGACTGACAGACAGGCAGACAGACAGACAGACAGACAGACAGACAGACAGACAGACAGACAGACAGACAGATAGACAGACAGACAGACAGATAGATAGAGATAGATAGATAGATAGATGATAGATAGATAGATAGATAGATAGATATAGATAGATAGATAGATATACTAGATAGATAGATAGATAGATAGATAGATATATAGATAGATCGATAGATAGATAGATAGATAGCTCGATAGATAATAGATAGATAGACTCGCTCGCTCGCTCGCTCGCTCGCTCGACTCCTCGCTCGCTCGCTCGCTCGCTCGCGCTCGCTCGCTCGCTCGCTCGCTCGCTCGCTCGCTCGCTCGCTCGCTCGCTCGCTCGCTCGCTCGCTCGCTCGATCGCTCGCTCGCTCTCGCTCGCTCGCTCGCTCGCTCGCTCGCTCGCTCGCTCGTCGCTAGCTCGCTCGCTCGCTCGCTCGCTCGCTCGCTCGCTCGCTCGCTCGCTCGCTCGCTCGCTCGCTCGCTCGGTCTCTCGCTCGCTCGCTCGCTCGCTCGCTCGCTCGCTCGCTCGCTCGCTTCGCTCGCTCGCTAGCTCGCTCCTCCTCGCTCGCTCGCTCGCTCGCTCGCTCGCTCGCTCGCTCGCTCGCTCGCTCGCTCGCTCGCTCGCTCCACGTCCTCTTTTCTTCTCCTTTCCTTCTTCCCTGCCTCCCTTCCTTTCCTCTTCTGTCTCCTGCATGCATTCTACGTAACGCGACCGTGCATATGTTCCTTTTTACTAACATTCTGAATAAAAACAACAAACTAAAAGTAAAAATATAAAAACAACACTAAATTCATTTCGACAAAAAAATCATATTTGTTTATTTGTGAGCGTCGTATGTCAAATGTAGAAAAAATAAGTACAAGTCTCTGTTTTTTTAGAGCAAACAAATGTTGATGAATGGTTGTGCGGTTTTCAGATTAAATATAAATTACCTGTACTATATTTTCAATATTTCCAAATTCAAAGTTCATAAAGACCAGTTGCATTTTCATATTGAAAATAGGGTATAAATTCCAAATAATCGTGGCCACCCATTATATTACAGGGTCACTAGGATAACTTTGCCAATAAAGTTAATAATTGATGAATTTTAATTTCTAAGAAATTTTCTATTTTGTGTTTTTTTAACACAGATTTTCTTCACTGAAAAGATATGTTTGTAATTATTTTCAATTATGAAATAATCAAATTCTAAAATTAGTTAATTCTTTCGTTATATAAATTAAATATTTAATAAAAATGAAATCCTAAATTATTTAGTCTATTAATCAAATGAACAGTTGTATTGAAAATTTATTAAAAATACAATAACTAGGAACAATTAAAATATTAATTGAATACACGCAATGTTAAAGGAATAATTTACTTTTACTTATTACGTCTATAATATTATTAACTATTTAGGAATTATAAATCTTAAACAAATTAATAGAAAATATAAAAAAGCTAGAAGACAAACGAAGACTAGAAATATTTGTTCAGTCAATTAAAAAATTAATAGAATCAATTATAATTTCAATCAAATCTGTAAATTTTGTTTTAAACAACGAAATATTTAACACAAATAACAAATTATTTAAATAAGAATTAAAGAACAATCAATTCGTGTTACTTAAAACAAAGTGCTAATATTTTTTTTTTCAGAAAACTTCTGCATTTAGTAGTCTAAATAATGTCTCAGTATTTATTTATATATTGCGCAATTTATTTGGTTTCTTGTTTGTTTTCAACTTTAATTGTCATCATAAAATGAGCTCAGTATTTGATGTTACTTTGACTTTTTTTCCTTTGAATTAAATTTTGTGTTTTTCAAAGTGTTCATAGTCTAGTTAAACATTTATTATGGCAACAATAAATAAACTGGCATTAACTAGTAAATATAAATATGAGTATAAATTATTTTATACGGCCGCCGTTAGCTTAACCTGGAGTGGTAATATGATGATGTGTTCTTAGCAACAATTTTACAACACTTGTAATTAAAAGTGGGTATTTTAGTACGACACTCTTAAAAAGTAAATCGTTGTAGTCGGGTTAATAATCCCTAGAAGTAAGGAGGAATGAAATACCAGAGTGGAATTTGTATAAAGGCCATAAGTTGATACTTAAGAAAGAGGCTTCTTCAGCCGTAATATGCAAGATCAGAAACAATAACTAACTAACTAACTAACTAACTAACTAACTAACTAACTAACTAACTAACTAACTAACTAACTAACTAACTAACTAACTAACTAACTAACTAACTAACTACTAACTAACTCACTAACTAACTACCTAACTAACTAACTAACTAACTAACTAACTAACTAACTAACTAACTAACTAACTAACTAACTAACTAACTAACTAACTAACTAACTAACTAACTAACTAACTAACTAACTAACTAACTAACTAACTAACTAACTAACTAACTAACTAACTAACTAACTAACTAACTAACTAACTAACTACTAACTAACTAACTAACTAACTAACTAACTAACTACTAACTAACTAACTAACTAACTAACTAACTAACTAACTACTAACTAACTAACTAACTAACTAACTAACTAACTAACTAACTAACTAACTAACTAACTAACTAACTAACTAACTAACTAACTAACTAACTAACTAACTAACTAACTAACTAACTAACTAACTAACTAACTAACTAACTAACTAACTAACTAACTAACTAACTAACTAACTACTAACTAACTAACTAACTAACTAACTAACTAACTAACTAACTAACTAACTAACTAACTAACTAACTAACTAACTAACTAACTAACTACTAACTAACTAACTAACTAACTAACTACTAACTAACTAACTAACTAACTAACTAACTAACTAACTAACTAACTAACTAACTAACTAACTAACTAACTAACTAACTAACTACTAACTAACTAACTAACTAACTAACTACTAACTAACTAACTAACTAACTAACTAACTAACTAACTAACTAACTAACTAACTAACTAACTAACTAACTAACTAACTAACTAACTAACTAACTAACTAACTAACTAACTAACTAACTAACTAACTAACTAACTAACTAACTAACTAACTAACTAACTAACTAACTAACTAACTAACTAACTAACTAACTAACTAACTAACTAACTAACTAACTAACTAACTAACTACTAACTAACTAACTAACTAACTAACTAACTACTAACTAACTAACTAACTAACTAACTAACTAACTAACTAACTAACTAACTAACTACTAACTAACTAACTAACTAACTAACTAACTAACTAACTAACTAACTAACTAACACTACCAAATCTAACAGATTCGTTTAACATTATCATTGTCCGAAAATTTTGCAAAATAAATCGCAATAGTACATCATGGTAACGCTTCAAGACCTTATCCCATCCGGATATTATTAAAATTTTTAGGATATCTCAGATAAGTTTCTCTTTAAGACAATGTACCCGAAATTGAATTGGTTTTTTCTTGACCTCATAAGATCAGCAGTTTTTTTCAAATGTTTCAAAATCAAAATTTGAGAAAAAACCGTTCATCCAATAATCCCAAGAAATTTTAAAATATATTTGAGAAGTAGGATAATTACGTTGAAGGACATGGTTTACATTAAATTTCTGAATCTAGCTCCCTATGAATACTAAAATCAATATTTTGATGGATAATAAAAACTTTTGTTAATTTGCATTAGTTGTGAACGTTATTCTGAAACTCTGAAACTCTCTCAGATTTCGATAAAAATTTAAAGTGAAAGAAATCCGCAATAAACTTTGTAATCCAATTCCGTTGAATGACTAACTAAGCAAATGTTAAATCTGTAGAAAATCTGTCAAAACTATGTGACATTACGTAAAATTATTTTCCCAAAGGAAATCATTGTCATCTTTAATACACAATTAATTCGGTTTTAAATCTCATTAAAATATTTAATCTTAAATCTAAACTATAAAGTATGTATCCATATAATAATACATTTTGCCTTGTATTTTTCTTTTTTTTTTAATTAACTGGCAAGTTACTTTTTATCAAGTCTCTTAAATCAAATATAAAAAAATATTGTATGTTGCTTAATTTTCATAAGACTTGACTTTTGGGACAAGTGCTTAAAAAAAAATTTATTGATTTCATGGCATTCATTTCAATAATTTTTTCCCCTGTTTTTTGTTTTTCTACAAAATGTAGTACTTTTATTTTAAATTTTATATTGTATATGAAGTTTAACTACAACAACAGAATAATAGTCGCACAATAAAAATATGACTTCATAAAAAAACAACTGAAAATTTCAAATATTATAAAAAAGTGATAATAAAAAAGAGCACTTTTTCTGTTATCAGTAAGGTACTTGAGGTAACAGTACGAAATACACACGAGTACAAAATAAACCCAAAAAAAAGTGGTACTAAACACTTGAAATATTGGGAAAATAAAGAACAGTATCAAAATATTACGATCAGTTGACGTTATAAATTCATCAATAAGAATTCATTTCATTTTTTTTTTTTAGGACTTTTCAATATGTTATTTATTTATTAATAATATTTAGTGTAGAGAGATAAGAGTTTAAGACAAATAATTTATATTTTATATAGAATATAAATTGTATATAGGGAGACTATTTATGTACCTTTATATACATATATATAAAGAATAAAAAAAACGTAATAACAAACAAAATAACACCCTAATAGTGGGATTATATACATTTTACGCCATTAGTAGGGTAACAAGAAATGCTTCAAAAGGTTAACACAACTTAAATTGTCTTAATTATCTCTTTGTAAAAAACCTAAGTTTAGCCATTTTATTAAAATTTTAATAAATCCAATTAATTTATTAATTGATTGAACAACACTTTTGAAGTATGTTCTAATAGTTTTCTAGACATGCGAATAGTCCACTTATTGACTACTCAAATGTTTACATAGATGTCAAAGTTGTTCAAGGTAAATTTGAGTATTTTAGCTCTCATAGTTTCTCAGATGTAGGACTTTATGTATTTAATTCATATGAGAGGTTTCTAGACCCCCTAATTAATGTCCGCCCATTTTTCCCCAAATCTTCACATGCATGTTAAAGTGCTTCGTGCAAAATTTGAAGTTTATAGCAGTAATAGTTTTCTAGATAAACGAATTTTTGTATTTAATACCTATGGGAGGTGCCACGCCCCATTGCTAGTCCGCCAATTTATTTCCCAAATGTTTACATCGATGTCAAAGTTGTTCGTGCCAAATTTGAAGATTTTAGCTCTAACAGTTTCTCGATATATGAATTTTTGTATTTAATTTATTTTGGCGGGTCGAAGCTAAATGTTCAAAATGTACCACGCCCCTATTGCTAGTCCGCCCTTTGTTTGTCTTAGATTTTTATGTTGATACTAAAGTGACTCGGTAAAAATTGGAGGCATCTAGCTGTTATATTTTTTCAGATATACTAATTTAAGATTTTCTTTATATGGGAGGTGTCACGCCCACTAAAGCTAGAGCGAACATTTTGTACCCACATATTCATATGAATGTCAAAATTGTCTGTACAAAATTTAAAAATGATAGATTTTGCAGTTTCTGCGACTTTTGATACTTATTTCGTATGTGGGCGTGGCCCGCTTGGGAATAAAAAGTAGCCTATAGTTACTTCCAAACATATTGGAAGACACTGTGAATTTTTAATTAATTAATTTTAAATATTAGTTTAATTATTTATGTTAATTGTATTGATTATTTCTTTAATTGAAAAACACTTTTTCAGTTATTTTTTCTGTGTAAAAAAAGTTTAATTATTGATTATAATTGCTTTTGATTATTTCTTTAATTGATATCATCATTTTGTTGATACGGGCAAAACTTGATTGAAACAGTTATTTTGTCAATAGAAACTCATTTTCAGTTTTATCTCTGTGTAATCATTACAAATAAAGACATTAGAGCACTATATATGCCTGTCAATGGTAAAACGTGGGGTCCTCATTAGATTCTAAGACGATCTACTCATGTCCGTCTGTCTTTCTGTCAAAACACAATAGAGTCCAAAAAGAACAAGATAGAGAGCAGAAATTATTAAATTATAAAGAAAATATTTTTAATTAAAACAATTTGTATTAAAAACGGGTAATATCGGTCCACAATTTCATCTAGCAACCATAAATGGTTGCAAAAACATTCCAATACAGCAACAAAACTCAACCTAAACAGGATTTATATAAACTAAAATATTTCTGTGAAATTTTATGAGAATCGGTCCATAATTGTCCCTACATCCCATATAAGCCCTCTTCATAAAATTACTTTCATAATTTACTTAAGTTTTTCTGTAGTATTTTATGGGGATCGGTTTATAACTGACCCTACCCCCATATAACAACAACAAAATTAAGCATAAACAGGATTTATAGAAACTAAAATGTCTGTGAAATTTTATGATAATCGTTCCATAATTGTTCCTGCACCCCATATAAGGTCCTCTGCAGAAAATTACTTTCATAACTTGCTTAATAGTTTTTCTAGAAATGATATTTGACATAAACAAGTTTTATAGCAGCAAAAATGTTTTCATAGAATTTGAAGGGGATCGCTCCATAACTGATCCTACCTCCATAGAAAGTCCCCCCTCAGAAAATGACTTTAACGTTCATATTCCGCTATAAAATTCACTTTTAGCATCGAAATTCCACATTAACAGTTATAATATGAATCATGGCTTGTTATTAGAACCAACAACCAGCAGTGAATATCGTAATAGCGTACATCGGAAAGAAAAATCCCTTTTTTGGGAATTGGCAAATATGGAACGTTATATTTATACCCTACACTACTATAGTGGGAAGGATATTATGCGTTTGTGCTGATGTTTGTACAAAAATATTGGTCTTATATCCATCTTAATATATACCGATCGACTCAGAATCACTTATTGAGTCTATTAAGACATGTCCGTCCGGCAGGCTGGCTTTCGATGTAAACATTGTGCGAAAGGTACAGGCCGCAATTTTTAAGATATTTTAATAAAATTTGGACCAAACGTGTTTATCAGCACAGAGATGAAACCTATGGACAATGGTTGAAATCGATCCTTTATTTCACCTTGTCCCCAAACAACCTGACTTCCCAATTTGGGATTTTTATGCCTTAATTACGTCCAATATACTACTATCTCTCTAAAATTCGGCACAACTAAGTTTTATATAAGCATAAATGACGCAGCCGATTTTTGTAAGGATCGGCCCATTGGCTCCCATACAAACCCTCTTTTAAAAAGTGTATTAAACGTCCATTGGTTTATAATCGCATGGAAATTATGTATAACTAACTATTATATAAAAATACATATGTATATCTCTTCTCCAAAGTTTATGAAGATCGGCCCATGTTTGACCCTAACTCCCATATAAAGTCTTTTTTAGAAAATTTGTTTTTCATCTATAAATTGTTTAAATACTTCGAAATTAAGATCAAATTAAAAAAAAGTCCTTATGAATAATAAATAATTTTAAAAAAATACTCATGCTCATGGCCGACCATATGATAGTCGGCCATGCCCGACTATACTTTCCTATTTGTTTATATTTAATTTAATAAACATATATACTTTATCAACTATTACGGTCTCATAAAAAAGAGGTTTCTTAGCGATTCCTTACTACTCTGAGAATATATATATGAAAACTTTCGTACATTGTACGAAATATTTTAGTATAATGGTATAGGGTATCATATGGTCGGCCATGCACGACTATACTTTCCTCCTTATTTATATTTCATTTAATAGACAGATATACTTTATCAACTATTACGGTCTCATATAACGAGGTTTCTTGGCCATGCCCTACTACTCTGAAAATAATGCCCTACGAAAACTTTCGTACATTGTACGAAATATTTTAGTATAATGCAAATTTTAGAAAAAATGAAATTATTTTTGTAAAATAAAACAAAGTTTCTTAATATATACACAGAGGATAAAAAATATAAACGCCTGGTACCAAATTGACACCAAATTTTTCAATAACATCCGTTGTCAAATATATACATACATACAACAACAACATGTAATGTAGACCACGCAACTTTGTCAACATTGCAACAATTCGTTGTCGCAATCTAAACTTTATGCACATCCGTTGTCTAAATGTTAACAAACGTTGTAAGCACACTATTTACAACGCATTTTGAGCTTATCACGTTTGTTAACTTTTAGACAACGGATGTGCATAAAGTTTAGATTTGTTGCAATGTTGACAAAGTTGCGTAGTCTACATTACATGTTGTTGTTGTATGTATGTACATACTTGACAACGGATGTTATTGAAAAATTTGGTGTCAATTTTGTACCAGGCGTGTATATTTTTATTTCCTCTGTGTACGTCAACGATATTACGAAAGGTTTTCGTACTTTTGTAAAATTAGAAAAGGATTTGTTTAAATAACATTTCGTATTATAAACGAAATTTTCATAAATATTACGAAAAAAAAGCAACTACAGTGTAGCCCCAAAATATATTTTTAACCTGTCAGCCATTAAGTCTGTATGGGATGCGCACCCCTTAAGTTATAATATACAATGATTGAATATGTTATTTCAGAACATGTTAGACTATAATTTGTCTATTAACATGTAAAAAAAACTATTTATTCCAACTTCCAAAAAAACACGCACCCATTTTTATTATATTTCATTAATATCGGGGGGTTTTCCTACTTATTCACAAAGACAATACACGACATAGACTCATAAAACATACACGCTTAATAATACCAATATAATACAATTTCAGAGTGGATTTTGTAAATCAAACTATAGAAATTAAAACAATATAACAAATCAAAATGTAATGTTTATTTTCCATTAACATTAGGGTTGGAAATAAAAACAAAATCTATTAATTTAAACGAAAAAAAAATATATTAAATCTAAAACATAATGGTGAAAGTAAATGGAGTTCTGCCATTATTATTTTAACATTTTAACCTGTTGGCCATAATTTATAACAAAATAAGCCAAGTAAAAAATAAAAAATAATTTCATACTTGCATTACTTTGAAACATAATAAATATATTTTATGACTGTTTTTTTATGGAGTTAACCTGCTTCATATGCATTTAATAAAACTGAGCTTTTTTTCGTACAACTAAAAACTATTAGTAGAATTACTATATTTAAGTAATTAAATGAAAAAAAAAAATGAAAATCTAAAAATTATTATAAAATTCTACTCTTTTACGAAAACATAATGTCTATGCCACCATGTGTTGCACGTGAATATATTTGAGATAATATTAATTGCAAACATACATCAGCCACTATAAATCATGTCTATTTAGTTGCATTTGGGTTTAATTCAGCATTTTGTATTACTGCAACTCTAGTATGTATTCTGTTGGGTTAGCATAGAGAACATTTCTTGATCTTAAAATGTTTTTAAGATTGCGGAAATGTTTAGAGAACAAACAGTCGAGTGTAACTCCTTATGTACGAGTATTTAGCATTAGTATGATTAATTTCTGTTATTAAATTGCATTGTGATTTGTTTTTTTTTTTTCTAATTTTGATATGAGTATGAACACCCTACAGATGTCCACTATATTAGATACTAATTTTAGCAAATGCTTCACTATAGTCTTGACTGTAGTCTAAACTAGAGCTTTACTATAGTCTTTAATAAAGGCGTGGAGTATAGCTTCACTATAGTCCGGGGTATAGGTTCATTACAGTCTTGACTACAGCTTTATGTAGTTTTGACTAAGCATATCATCAATATAGTCTTGATAATAGCTTCACCATAGTCTTGAACTACTACGTCCTAACTATTACATACATATATTGATTATATATCCTATACAGTATTGACTATAGCTTCACTATAGTCAAGGGTTTTAATATGGTCTGGAGTATAGCTTCACTATAATCTAGACTATAGCTTTACTATAAACATAATAATAGCTTTTTGCTTCTCTATAGTCTGGAGCTTAACTATAGTATTGATTATATATCAACTATAATATTTATTATAGCTTCACTATATTCTTATTATTATTGCTTCTCTATAGTCTTGACTACAGCTTAACTACAGTATTGGTTATATATCAACTATAATCTATAATCTAGAGTATAGCTTCACTATATTCTTGACTATAGTTTCACAAGAGTCTAGAGTATAGCGTCAATACAGTATTGACTAGAGTAATATGTAGTCTTGACTATCTATTGCTTCTCTATATGATTATAGCTTCGCTATTGTCAAAAGTTTTACTATAGTCTGGAGTATAGCTTCACTATATTCAGTATTACAGTATTGACTATAGCTTTGAGTAGTATTATTGCTTCTTTAGAGTCTTGACTAAAGCTTAACTTTAGTATTGGTTATATATCAACTAAAACATTGATTATAGCTTCACTATAGTCAAGAGTTTTACTATAGTCTAGAGTATAGATTCACACAATAGATAGTCAAATCTATTGCTTCTCTATATGATTATAGCTTCGCTATAGTCAAAAGTTTTACTATAGTCTGGAGTATAGCTTCACTATATTCAGTATTACAGTATTGACTATAGCTTTGAGTAGTATTATTGCTTCTCTAGAGTCTTGACTAAAGCTTTACTTCAGTATTGGTTATATATCAACTAAAATCTTGATTATAGCTTCACAATAGTCAAAAGTTTTTCTATAGTCTGGAGTATAGCTTCACTATATTCTTGACTACAGTTTCACTAGAGTCTAGAGTATAGCGTCAATACAGTATTGACTATAGCACTATGTAGTCTTGACTATGTATTGCTTCTCTATATGATTATATCTTCCCTATAGTCAACATTATTACTATAGTCTGAAGTATAACTTCCCTATATTCAGTATTACAGTCTGTATAGCTTCAATACAGTATTGACTATAGCTTTGTGTAATTTTGACTATCTATTCCTTCACTATAGTTCTGACTACATCTTCAATACAGTCTTATTATAGTATCAATTATAGATTTAATATAGCCTCGACTATAACTTTACTGTAGTCTTAAATACATGTAGTTTACTTTTTTCCTATGTATAGCTTCATTATAGTCTAGACTACAGATTTACCACAGGGTATAGCTTCACTATGGTTAGTTTATGCACAAACTATCAAATAGAGTTGTAAGGGCCCCGTTTTAACAAGACCACATCCAGAGACGTATTGTAGTGTATATAAATGTGGTATTGACTAGATCGAGCCTATAGCAATGAGATATCTTAATAGGTTGTTGGCTATGGACCCAAATAGTTTATAGTAATGTATTCCTCCTTACAGATAGGTATTCGCAGAAATCGTTTGCTCTTTAACAAAGTCCTTGCAATTGCTATAAAATTCATTAAAGGGGATCCCAAGATGACTTGCATGGCTCCCTAGCATCCAATGTCTAGTTATTACTGCCAGAAAACTCAATATAGCCGCACAGTGGTATAGGAAAAAAAAAAGAGGGAAATAATTCGGTAACTTCTAAACGGTTAATCCGATTTTAATGAAATTTGGTATGCACAAAGAGGAGGTGTTGTCGAGTTTAGGTTTTGAATTTGGACCTTATAGGCCAACCAGGGGCCCGGCGGGGGGTCCTCAAATTAGGACACCTCGGCTATGTTAAATTTTTAAAACGATCCTATTTCTTCATTTGAGTTCCGATTTAAAAAAATTTCGTATATAGAATCTCCTCATCGAGCACTATAAAAAATGTCGTCATAGCAGTAAATTATCTGTTATAGTTTAGGAGATATTCGCATTTGAAAATTAAAATTTTAAAATTTTTACCGTTCTTACTTTAGTTTTTTGATAATAGCGGGTCCAAATATTCCCGATTTTCGCCATTTCTTTTTTTATTCGCTTAACAACAAGTTTATATATCAAGCAGTGAAAGAATTATGTAAAAATCATGACTGAGTCCAAAGTTATAGGCATTTTAATTTAAAAAATTAAAAAAAGGCGATTTTTTGCCATTTTTTTGGGAAAAAAGTATCTTTTTCTTTTTAAGTTATCTAAAAAGTTTCTAAGAAGATGTATATAGAATTTATACTTTTTGAAAAGCTGACTTTACATAAAATACGATAAATGAAACAAAACCTAAAAATTTTTGATACCGAGGGGACCAGATCCATCCAAAAAAACCCTATTTTTTATATAAAATTCAATTTTGAGCAAAAATTCTCAAATCGCATAGTCGATATCAAATTATAGTGACCTGTTTTATATGACCCAATATGTTCTTAATCATTTTGTAACGGGTTTCGATAACCCCGCCCCTGGTATGGATATAATAGGCAAAAAACCAAAAAATCCCATTTTTGGGATTTTTTAAAACTTTTTTGGGAATTCCGGGATTTCTAATAAGAAAATTCGAAATTTTTATTTAATTTTGGATTTTGAGTAAAAAAATCTACCTAACTGTAAAATTTCATCAAAAAATATTCATAAATAAAATTTTTATTGCAATTTGAAAAATTTGTATCTTCGCAAAAACTGAATAAAAAACATTTTTTAATTTTTTTTAAAAAAGTATTCCGCGAATTTTTTAATTTTCAAAAATTATATACAGTTTTGAAAAATAGACAAAATTACCTTTCCATTGATATATAACATGCCTACCTAATGTTTTTTAAGTGACAAATTAATTAGGGAAAACTCAACATCTTTTAGAGAATTTACCTAGTACTATTATTTTCATCCATACATTTGTTAGGCATGTTTTACTACCTAAATTTTTATGAATTTTTACAGCCACTTTTTACGATTAATCTTTTATTCTTTATCCCTAAAAAAAATTAACAAGTATTTATTTTATATAAAAATAGTCTTTATTTATTTTTTTTTTTATAAATTAATATAATTTTGTAAAATAATCGGTATCACAGTAGTCCATATCTAAAAGATAAAGTAAATCTTTAAATTCATGAATATTTTCAAATGCTAACGTTTTGTAGCAAATCCAACGTTTCCTTATAGTAGATAAAACAGGATCAGAAGATAGAATCAGATTATTAAAAATATCTTCATTTTGAGACTGCCTAGAACACTTCCTTGAGCTAAACTGATGAATATGCTTAAAGTCTCTATTCCTCGATTCTTGGGGTTCTTCTGTAAGCTCTCCTAAAGGCAGAATATTATGTTCTATGATGACCTTTCCATGACATAATATCTTGTGAACTGTAGGTGTCATTTCTTTCCAGGGATATAATTCCAAAAGTAATTTAGAAACTTTTGTAGAATACTCTCCAAATTTTGTTGCGTTCACTTTATGCTTGCTATTTATCGCCATTAGAATAATATTGACCTTTTGCAGTAAATCCATACTAATTCCGGTTATTTCGGAAGTAGTTTCAAAATGTTTAAAAAACGTCTAGCGGTATTACCATCGTTTGTGCTTCCATATCCTGTGAGTGGTTTATCAATATTTAATCCCATCCGCTTTTTAAATTCCTCTTGAATTCTTCGTTTCTCACTGGCTCTCATTTCCATTAACTCCTTATTGTTATTTGCACTTTTGTTTGCATTTTCCGGTATGCTTCTGTACTTTAAATCATATGCTAAATGTAGAAAATGTTCCAGAAATCGTATGCGAGCATGTAGGGGGGATATTCCAAATTGTAATGTTTCCTCATTTATTGATCTTTGCTTGGAAATATTCGAAAATTCTGATTTTTTATCACCACATATGTAGCAGTACCAAGTAGATGATGTTCCTGTAATGGCATTTCCAACTTTCCCATCAATCATTGTAAGTTTTAAATCATAGGACATGTTAAACGAATAATTTTCTATTTCGATTGTTATAGGTTCCAAGTTTTTAATTTCTGCTTCAATACGATTTATCAAATCTTGCGTTGTTGTTTTGGATTCCTTTATATACTCAAAGCTTATTGGCCTACAAAAAGCTTTGGATCCTGGAGTCGAATTCTTCCAAATATCATCGAAACTGGTTGATGGAGAATCGCTGTCAGCATACTTTCGAATTCTTAATGGAACTAGCGATGCCATAAATACACTTTTATACTCGGAAGATGATTCACTTGTGTTGATTTGTTTATATTCCGAGAGTGCTGATAATCCATCACATCCCCACTTACAAATGAGTTGAAGATCACAAGAATTTATTTTTTTTAGTTGGTCTGAAGAAAAGTCAGAAGCAATCCTTAAAGCAGTATTTTCGAGTAGAGCGCCGAGTCCAATAACAGCCTTCCGATCAGTTATTTCAATAGGAGGTGGTATAATGCTTTTCTTCTTTTCATTTATTTTGTCATATGATGGTAAAACATCCACTCCTTTTTCAGATAGCGCCTTTCTTAACGTTATGTAGTTATCACGACTTAATCCCAGCTGCAACATAAGCGCAATAGCTTCTTCCTCAGTGAACGTTGTATCAGATGATGGTGTGGGTATACTCTTTACAATTCTTTTCAGTCGTCTTGGTGATGCGGTTGGAAGAATATTTGCAATTTTTATGGCATCCAAAGGCTGTTTTTCTTTTCTTAACATTGCTTTAAAAGTGTCCGAAACTTCTTCGTTAGATAAGGTTTCTAGTGAAGTTGATAACCTTTTCCTCTTAGA
>NW_023996699.1:0-34827 GCF_015586225.1 Lucilia sericata | reverse complement strand
CATGCTAGGGCAATAGTTTATGCATCATTTTAAAGCATTACAGTTGCACTTTTATTTTGGAATATAATTTGTGGCATAATGAATTTTACAAAAGTTGGATAGATCGGTATATTTATTGGTACAGGTTTAAAAATGCGGTAATTCAAGGCTCCGATTGGTTGCAAATAACTTTTATAGTTTCATGTTATAACAGTCGTTTATATATCTTTTTATTGCATTATAGTTGCCATTTGTTTTGGTATATAGTTATTGCATAATATTTTTTAGAAAATTGCCAATTGGATAGATCGGTAGAATTATTTTCCCAGGTTTAAAAAGGCGGGTAATTTGAGGTTCCGATATGGTTGTGAATAACATTGACAGTTTTCATGCTATGACAGTCATTTATGCTCATTTTAAAGCATTATGATTGCACTTTAATATGGTATATAATTTGTAGCATAATGTGTGTTTTTACAAATTGGTCAATTGATAGATCGGTAGAATTATTGTTCTATGTTTAATAAAAGCAGTAATCTGAGTTTCCGATATGGTTGCAATTAACTTTGGCAGTTTTCGTGCTAGGACAGTCGTTTATGCACCATTTTAAAGCATTAAATTGCCATTTGTTTTGGTATATAATTATTGCATAATGTATTTTAAGAAAATGGCCAATTGGATAGATCGGTAGAATTATTTTCCCAGGTTTAAAAGGCGGTAATTGAGGTTCCGATATGGTTGTGAATAACTTTGACAGTTTTCATGCTATGACAGTCATTTATGCATCAGTTTAGAGCATTATGATTGCACTTTATTTGGTATATCATTTGTGGCATAATGGTTCGTCTAAGAAATGGTCCAATTTGATGGATCGGTAGAATTATTGTTCTATGTTTAAAAACGCGGTAATTTGAGGTTCCGATATGGTTGCAAATAGCTTTGACAGTTTTCATGCTAGGGCAATCATATGCATCATTTTAAAGCATTACAGTTGCACTTTATTTTGGTGTATAATTTGTGGCATAATGAATTTTACAAAAGTTGGATAGATCGGTATATTTATTGGTACAGGTTTAAAAATGCGGTAATTCAAGGCTCCGATATGGTTGCAAATAACTTTATAGTTTTCATGTTAAACAGTCGTTTATATATCTTTTTATTGCATTATAGTTGCCATTTGTTTTGGTATATAATTTATTGCATAAACGTTTTTAGAAAACTGCCAATTGGATAGATCGGTAGAATTATTTTCACAGCTTTAAAAAGGCGGTAATTTGAGGTTCCGATATGGTTGCAATTAATTTTGGCAATTTTCGTTTATGCACCATTTTAAAGCATTACAGTTGCACTTTGTTTTTGTGTATAATTTGTGGCATAATGAATTTTACAAAAATTGGATAGATCGGTATATTTATTGGTATTTGTTTTGGTATAATTTATTGCATAATGTTTTTAGAAAACGGCCAATGGGATAAATCGGTAGTAGAATTATTTTCCCAGGTTTAAAAACGCGGTTAATTGAGGTTCCGATATGGTTGTGAATAACTTTGACAGTTTTCAATGCATAGACCGTCATTATGCATCATGTTAAAGGCATTACAGTTGCACTTTAAATATGGTATATCATTTATGGCATAATGAAATTTTTACAAAAATTGGATAGATCGGTATATTTATTGGTACAGGTTTAAAAATGGCGGTAATTTAAGGCCCCGATATGGGTGCAAATAACTTTTATAGTTTTCATTTCATTTGCATGTTAAAGCAGTCGTTTAATAGATCCGTTTTATTGCATTATAGTTGCCATTTGCTTGGTAAAAAAAAAAATATAAATTATTCCATAATATATTTTTGGAAAATGGCTAATTGGATAGATCGTAGAATTATTTTCAAAGCTTAAAAACGCGGTAGTTGAGGTTCCGAATAGGGCTGCAAATAACATTTCAATTCACGCTATGACAGTCATTTATGCATCATTTTAAAGCATTATGATTTGCACTTTAATATGGTATATATCATTTGTAGCATAATGTGTATTTTTAACAAATTGGTCAATTTGATAGTTCGGTAGAACTATTGTTCTATTTTTAATAAACGCAGTAATCTGAGGTTCCGATATGGTTGCAATTAACTTGGCAGTTTTCGTGCTAGGATAGTCTTTTATGCACCATTTTAAAGCATTAAAATTGCCATTTGTTTTGGTATATAATTTATTGCATAATGTATTTTTAGAAAATGGCCAATTGGATAGATCGGTAGAAATTATTTTCCCAGGTTTAAAAAGGCGGTAATTTGAGGTTCCGATATGGTTGTGAATAACTTTGACAGTTTTCATGCTATGACAGTCATTTATGCATCATTTTAAAGCATTATGATTGCACTTTAATTTGGTATATCATTTGTGGCACAATGTGTTCGTCTAAAAAATGGTCATTGAAGGATCGTAGAATTATTGTTCTATGTTTAAAAACGCGGTAATATGAGGTTCCGATATGGTTGCAAATAACTTTGACAGTTTTCATGCTAGGGCAATAGTTTATGCATCATTTTAAAGCATTACAGTTGCACTTTATTTTGGTGTATAATTTGTGGCATAATGAATTTTTACAAAAGTTGGATAGATCGGTATATTTATTGGTACAGGATTAAAAATGCGGTAATTCAAGGCTCCGATATGGTTGCAAATAACTTTTATAGTTTTCATGTTATAACAGTCGTTTATATATCTTTTTATTGCATTTTAGTTGCCATTTGTTTTGGTATATAATTTATTGCATAATATATTTTTAGAAAATTGCCAATTGGATAGATCGGTAGAATTATTTTCACAGCTTTAAAAAGGCGGTAATTTGAGGTTCCGATATGGTTGCAAATAACATTGACAGTTTTCATGCTATGACAGTCATTTATGTATCATTTTAAAGCATTATGATTGCACTTTAATATGGTATATAATTTGTAGCATAATGTGTGTTTTTACAATTGGTCAATTTGATAGATCGGTAGAATTATTGTTCTATGTTTAATAAACGCGGTAATCTGAGGTTCCGATATGGCTGCAATTAACTTTGGCAGTTTTCGTGCTAGGACAGTCGTTTATGCACATTTTAAAGCATTAAAATTGCCATTTGTTTTGGTATATAATTTATTGCATAATGTATTTTTAGAAAACGGCCAATTGGATAAATCGGTAAAAGTATTTTCCCAGCTTTAAAAACGCGGTAATTTGAGGTTCCGATATGGTTGTGAATAACTTTGACAGTTTTCATGCTATGACAGTCATTTATGCATCATTTTAAAGCATTACAGTTGCACTTTGTTTTTGTGTATTTGTGGCATAATGAATTTTTACAAAAATTGGATAGATCGGTATATTTATTGGTACAGGTTTAAAAATGCGGTAATTTAAGGCCCCGATATGGTTGCAAATAACTTTTATAGTTTTCATGTTATAACAGTCGTTTATACATCTTTTTATTGCATTTTAGTTGCCATTTGTTTTGGTATATAATTTATTGCATAATGTATTTTTAGAAGATGGCCAATTGGATAGATCGATAGAATTATTTTCCCAGGTTTAAAAGGCGGTAATTTGAGGTTCCGATATGGTTGTGAATCACTTTGACAGTTTTCATGCTATGACAGTCATTTATGCATCAGTTTAGAGCATTATGATTGCACTTTAATATGGTATATCATTTATAGCATAATGTGTATTTTTACAAATTGGTCAATTTGATAGATCGGTAGAATTATTGTTTCTATGTTTAAAAACGCGGTAATTTGAGGTTCCGATATGGTTGCAAATAACTTTGACAGTTTTCATGCTAGGGCATTAGTTTACGCATCATTTTAAAGCATTACAGTTGCACTTTATTTTGGTGTATAATTTGTGGCATAATGAATTTTTACAAAAATTGGATAGATCGGTATATTTATTGGTACAGGTCCAAAAATTCGGTAATTTAAGGCTCCGATATGGTTGCAAATAACTTTTATAGTTTTCATGTTATAACAGTCGTTTATATATCTTTTTATTGCATTATAGTTGCCATTTGCTTTGGTATATAATTTATTCCATAATATATTTTTGGAAAATGGCCAATTGGATAGATCGGTAGAATTATTTTCACAGCTTTAAAAACGCGGTAGTTTGAGGTTCCGATATGGCTGCAAATAACATTGACAGTTTTCACGCTATGACAGTCATTTATGCATCATTTTAAAGCATTATGATTGCACTTTAATATGGTATATCATTTATAGCATAATGTGTATTTTTACTAATTGGTCAATTTGATAGATCGGTAGAATTATTGTTCTATGTTTAATAAACGCGGTAATCTGAGGTTCCGATATGGCTGCAATTAACTTTGGCAGTTTTCGTGCTAGGACAGTCGTTATGCACCATTTTAAAGCATTAAAATTGCCATTTGTTTTGGTATATAATTTATTGCATAATGTATTTTTAGAAAACGGCCAATTGGATAAATCGGTAGAATTATTTTCCCAGGTTTAAAAACGCGGTAATTTGAGGTTCCGATATGGTTGTGAATAACTTTGACAGTTTTCATGCTATGACAGTCATTTATGCATCATTTTAAAGCATTACAGTTGCACTTTGTTTTTGTGTATAATTTGTGGCATAATGAATTTTTACAAAAATTGGATAGATCGGTATATTTATTGGTACAGGTTTAAAAATGCGGTAATTTAAGGCCCCGATATGGTTGCAAATAACTTTTATAGTTTTCATGTTATAACAGTCGTTTATACATCTTTTTATTGCATTTTAGTTGCCATTTGCTTTGGTATATAATTTATTGCATAATGTATTTTTAGAAGATGGCCAATTGGATAGATCGGTAGAATTATTTTCCCAGGTTTAAAAAGGCGGTAATTTGAGGTTCCGATATGGTTGTGACAGTTTTCATGCTATGACAGTCATTTATGCATCAGTTTAGAGCATTATGATTGCACTTTAATTTGGTATATCATTTGTGGCATAATGTGTTCGTCTAAAAAATGGTCAATTTGATGGATCGGTAGAATTATTGTTCTATGTTTAAAAACGCGGTAATTTGAGGTTCCGATATGGTTGCAAATAACTTTTCATGCTAGGGCAATAGTTTATGCATCATTTTAAAGCATTACAGTTGCACTTTATTTTGGTGTATAATTTGTGGCATAATGAATTTTTACAAAATTTGGACAGATCGGTATATTTATTGGTACAGGTTTAAAAATGCGGTAATTCAAGGCTCCGATATGGTTGCAAATAACTTTTATAAGTTTAATGTTATAAAAGTCGTTTATATATCTTTTTATTGCATTATAGTTGCCATTTGTTTTGGTATATAATTTATTGCATAATATATTTTTAGAAAATTGCCAATTGGATAGATCGGTAGAATTATTTTCACAGCTTTAAAAAGGCGGTAATTTGAGGTTCCGATATGGTTGCAAATAACATTAACAGTTTTCATGCTATGACAGTCATTTATGCTTCATTTTAAAGCATTGTGATTGCACTTTAATATGGTATATAATTTGTAGCATAATGTGTGTTTTTACTAATTGGTGAATTTGATAGATCGGTAGAATTATTGTTCTATGTTTAATAAACGCGGTAATCTGAGGTTCCGATATAGCTGCAATTAACTTTGGCAGTTTTTGTGCTAGGACAGTCGTTTATGCACCATTTTAAAGCATTAAAATTGCCATTTGTTTTGGTATATAATTTATTGCATAATGTATTTTTAGAAAACGGCCAATTGGATAAATCGGTAGAATTATTTTCACAGCTTTAAAAACGCGGTAGTTTGAGGTTCCGATATAGCTGCAAATAACATTGACAGTTTTCACGCTATGACAGTCATTTATGCATCATTTTAAAGCATTATGATTGCACTTTAATATGGTATATCATTTGTAGCATAATGTGTATTTTTACAAATTGGTCAATTTGATAGATCGGTAGAATTATTGTTCTATGTTTAATAAACGCAGTAATCTGAGGTTCCGATATGGTTGCAATTAACTTTGGCAGTTTTCGTGCTAGGACAGTCGTTTATGCACCATTTTAAAGCATTAAAATTGCCATTTGTTTTGGTATATAATTTATTGCATAATGTATTTTTAGAAGATGGCCAATTGGATAGATCGATAGAATTATTTTCCCAGGTTTAAAAAGGCGGTAATTTGAGGTTCCGATATGGTTGTGAATAACTTTGACAGTTTTCATGCTATGACAGTCATTTATGCATCATTTTAAAGCATTATGATTGCACTTTAATTTGGTATATCATTTGTGGCACAATGTGTTCGTCTAAAAATGGTCAATTTGAAGGATCGGTAGAATTATTGTTCTATGTTTAAAAACGCGGTAATTTGAGGTTCCGATATGGTTGCAAATAACTTTGACAGTTTTCATGCTAGGGCAATAGTTTATGCATCATTTTAAAGCATTACAGTTGCACTTTATTTTGGTGTATAATTTGTGGCATAATGAATTTTTACAAAAGTTGGATAGATCGGTATATTTATTGGTACAGGTTTAAAAATGCGGTAATTCAAGGCTCCGATATGGTTGCAAATAACTTTTATAGTTTTCATGTTATAACAGTCGTTTATATATCTTTTTATTGCATTATAGTTGCCATTTGTTTTGGTATATAATTTATTGCATAATATATTTTTAGAAAATTGCCAATTGGATAGATCGGTAGAATTATTTTCACAGCTTTAAAAAGGCGGTAATTTGAGGTTCCTATATGGTTGCAAATAACATTGACAGTTTTCATGCTATGACAGTCATTTATGCATCATTTTAAAGCAGGCACTTAATTGGATTAATTTGTGCACAATGTTGTTTAAAAAATGGCAATTTGAAGATCGGTATAAATTTATGTTAGTTTTAAAACGCATAATATGGTGTGTTTTTACGTAATTCTTAGCTCGTTTAGAGCATTTGATGCACTTTAATATGGTATATCCTTTGTAGCATAATGTTGGTGTTTTTACTAATTGGGTGAATTTGATGATCGGAAATTATTGTTCTATGTTTAATAAACGCGGGAATATGAGGTTCCGATATGGCTGCAATTAACTTTGGCAGTTTTCGTGCTAGGACAGTCGTTTATGCACCATTTTAAAGCATTAAAATTGCCATTTGTTTTGGTATATAATTTATTGGCATAATGTATTTTAGAAAACGGCCAATTGGATAAATCGGTAGAATTATTTTCCCAGGTTTAAAAACGCGGTAATTTGAGGTTCCGATATGGTTTTCATGCTATGACAGTCATTTATGCATCATTTTAAAGCATTACAGTTGCACTTTGTTTTTGTGTATAATTTGTGGCATAATGAATTTTTACAAAAATTGGATAGATCCGTATATTTATTGGTACAGGTTTAAAAATGCGGTAATTTAAGGCCCCGATATGGTTGCAAATAACTTTTATATTTTTCATGTTATAACAGTCGTTTATACATCTTTTTATTGCATTTTAGTTGCCATTTGTTTTGGTATATAATTTATTGCATAATGTATTTTAGAAGATGGCCAATTGGATAGATCGATAGAATTATTTTCCCAGGTTTAAAAAGGCAGGTAATTTGAGTTTCATGCTATGACAGTCATTTATGCATCAGTTTAGAGCATTATGATTGCACTTTAATTTTTATATTATTTGTGGCATAATGTGTTCGTCTAAAAAATGGTCAATTTGATGGATCGGTAGAATTATTGTTCTATGTTTAAAAACCCGGTAATTTGAGGTTCCGATATGGTTGCAAATAACTTTGACAGTTTTCATGCTAGGGCAATTAGTTTACGCATCATTTTAAAGCATTATAGTTGCACTTTATTTGGTGTATAATTTGTGGCATAATGAATTTTTACAAAAATTGGATAGATCGGTATATTTATTGGTACAGGTTCAAAAACGCGGTAATTTAAGGCTCCAATATGGTTGCAAATAACTTTTATAGTTTTCATGTTATAACAGTCGTTTATATATCTTTTTATTGCATTATAGTTGCCATTTGCTTTGGTATATAATTTATTCCATAATATATTTTTGGAAAATGGCCAATTGGATAGATCGGTAGAATTATTTTCACAGCATTATAAACGCGGTAGTTTGAGGTTCCGATATGGCTGCAAATAACATTGACAGTTTTCACGCTATGACAGTCATTTATGCATCATTTAAAGCATTATGATTGCACTTTAATATGGTATATCATTTGTAGCATAATGTGTATTTTTACAAATTGGTCAATTTGATAGATCGGTAGAATTATTGTTCTATGTTTAATAAACGCAGTAATCTGAGGTTCCGATATGGTTGCAATTTACTTTGGCAGTTTTCGTGCTAGGACAGTCGTTTATGCACCATTTTAAAGCATTAAAATTGCCATTTGTTTTGGTATATAATTTATTGCATAATGTATTTTTAGAAAATGGCCAATTGGATAGATCGGTAGAATTATTTTCCCAGGTTTAAAAAGGCGGTAATTTGAGGTTCCGATATGGTTGTGAATAACTTTGACAGTTTTCATGCTATGACAGTCATTTATGCATCATTTTAAAGCATTATGATTGCACTTTAATATGGTATATAATTTGTAGCATAAGGTGTGTTTTTACAAATTGGTCAATTTGATAGATCGGTAGAATTATTGTTCTATGTTTAATAAAAGCAGTAATCTGAGGTTCCGATATGGTTGCAATTAACTTTGGCAGTTTTCGTGCTAGGACAGTCGTTTATGCACCATTTTAAAGCATTAAAATTGCCATTTGTTTTGGTATATAATTTATTGCATAATGTATTTTAAGAAAATGGCCAATTGGATAGATCGGTAGAATTATTTTCCCAGGTTTAAAAAGGCGGTAATTTGAGGTTCCGATATGGTTGTGAATAACTTTGACAGTTTTCATGCTATGACAGTTATTTATGCATCAGTTTAGAGCATTATAATTGCACTTTAATTTGGTATATCATTTGTGGCATAATGTGTTCGTCTAAAAAATGGTCAATTTGATGGATCGGTAGAATTATTGTTCTATGTTTAAAAACGCGGTAATTTGAGGTTCCGATATGGTTGCAAATAACTTTGACAGTTTTCATGCTAGGGCAATAGTTTATGCATCATTTTAAAGCATTACAGTTGCACTTTATTTTGGTGTATAATTTGTGGCATAATAAATTTTTACAAAATTTGGATAGATCGGTATATTTATTGGTACAGGTTTAAAAATGCAGTAATTCAAGGCTCCGATATGGTTGCAAATAACTTTTATAGTTTTCATGTTATAACAATCGTTTATATATCTTTTTATTGCATTATAGTTGCCATTTGTTTTGGTATATAATTTATTGCATAATATATTTTTAGAAAATTGACAATTGGATAGATCGGTAGAATTATTTTCACAGCTTTAAAAAGGCGGTAATTTGAGGTTCCGATATGGTTGCAAATAACATTGACAGTTTTCATGCTATGACATTCATTTATGCTTCATTTTAAAGCATTATGATTGCACTTTAATATGGTATATAATTTGTAGCATAAAGTGTGTTTTTACTAATTGGTGAATTTGATAGATCGGTAGAATTATTGTTCTATGTTTATAAACGCGGTAATTTGAGGTTCCGATATGGCTGCAATTAACTTTGGCAGTTTTCGTGCTAGGACAGTCGTTATGCACCATTTTAAAGCATTAAAATTGCCTTTTGTTTTGGAATATAATTTATTGCATAATGTATTTTTAGAAAACGGCCAATTGGATAAATCGGTAGAATTATTTTCCCAGGTTTAAAAAGGCGGTAATTTGAGGTTCCGATATGGTTGTGAATTACTTTGACAGTTTTCATGCTATGACAGTCATTTATGCATCAGTTTAGAGCATTATGATTGCACTTTAATTTGGTATATCATTTGTGGCATAATGTGTTCGTCTAAAAAATGGTCAATTTGATGGATCGGTAGAATTATTGTTCTATGTTTAAAAACGCGGTAATTTGAGGTTCCGATATGGTTGCAAATAACTTTGACAGTTTTCATGCTAGGGCATTAGTTTACGCATCATTTTAAAGCATTACAGTTGCACTTTATTTTGGTGTATAATTTGTGGCATAATGAATTTTTACAAAAATTGGATAGATCGGTATATTTATTGGTACAGGTTCAAAAATGCGGTAATTTAAGGCTCCGATATGGTTGCAAATAACTTTTATAGTTTTCATGTTATAACAGTCGTTTATAAATCTTTTTATTGCATTATAGTTGCCATTTGCTTTGGTATATAATTTATTCCATAATATATTTTTGGAAAATGGCCAATTGGATAGATCGGTAGAATTATTTTCACAGCTTTAAAAACGCGGTAGTTTGAGGTTCCGATATGGCTGCAAATAACATTGACAGTTTTCATGCTATGACAGTCATTTATGCATCATTTTAAAGCATTATGATTGCACTTTAATATGGTATATAATTTGTAGCATAATGTGTATTTTTACAAATTGGTCAATTTGATAGATCGATTATTGTTCTATGTTTAATAAACGCAGTAATCTGAGGTTCCGATATGGTTGCAATTAACTTTGGCAGTTTTCGTGCTAGGACAGTCGTTTATGCACCATTTTAAAGCATTAAAATTGCCATTTGTTTTGGTATATAATTTATTGCATAATGTATTTTTAGAAAATGGCCAATTGGATAGATCGGTAGAATTATTTTCCCAGGTTTAAAAAGGCGGTAATTTGAGGTTCCGATATGGTTGTGAATTACTTTGACAGTTTTCATGCTATGACAGTCATTTATGCATCAGTTTAGAGCATTATGATTGCACTTTAATTTGGTATATCATTTGTGGCATAATGTGTTCGTCTAAAAAATGGTCAATTTGATGGATCGGTAGAATTATTGTTCTATGTTTAATAAAAGCAGTAATCTGAGGTTCCGATATGGTTGCAATTAACTTTGGCAGTTTTCGTGCTAGGACAGTCGTTTATGCACCATTTTAAAGCATTAAAATTGCTATTTGTTTTGGTATATAATTTATTGCATAATGTATTTTTAGAAAACGGCCAATTGGATAAATCGGTAGAATTATTTTCTGAGGCTTAAAAACGCGGTAATTTGAGGTTCCGATATGGTTGTGAATAACTTTGACAGTTTTTATGCTATGACAGTCATTTATGCATCATTTTAAAGCATTACAGTTGCACTTTGTTTTTCTGTATAGTTTGTGGCATAATGAATTTTTACAAAAATTGGATAGATCGGTATATTTATTGGTACAGGTTTAAAAATGCGGTAATTTAAGGCCCCGATATGGTTGCAAATAACTTTTATAGTTTTCATGTTATAACAGTCGTTTATACATCTTTTTATTGCATTTTAGTTGCCATTTGTTTTGGTATATAATTTATTGCATAATGTATTTTAGAAGATGGCCAATTGGATAGATCGATAGAATTATTTTCCCAGGTTTAAAAAGGCGGTAATTTGAGGTTCCGATATGGTTGTGAATTACTTTGACAGTTTTCATGCTATGACAGTCATTTATGCATCAGTTTAGAGCATTATGATTGCACTTTAATTTGGTATATCATTTGTGGCATAATGTGTTCGTCTAAAAAATGGTCAATTTGATGGATCGATAGAATTATTGTTCTATGTTTAAAAACGCGGTAATTTGAGGTTCCGATATGGTTGCAAATAACTTTGACAGTTTTCATGCTAGGGCATTAGTTTACGCATCATTTTAAAGCATTACAGTTGCACTTTATTTTGGTGTATAATTTGTGGCATAATGAATTTTTACAAAAATTGGATAGATCGGTATATTTATTGGTACAGGTTCAAAAATGCGGTATGGTTGCGAATAACTTTTATAGTTTTCATGTTATAACAGTCGTTTATATATCTTTTTATTGCATTATAGTTGCCATTTGCTTTGGTATATAATTTATTCCATAATATATTTTTGGAAAATGGCCAATTGGATAGATCGGTAGAATTATTTTCCCAGCTTTAAAAACGCGGTAGTTTGAGGTTCCGATATGGCTGCAAATAACATTGACAGTTTTCACGCTATGACAGTCATTTATGCATCATTTTAAAGCATTATGATTGCACTTTAATATGGTATATCATTTGTAGCATAATGTGTATTTTTACAAATTGGTCAATTTGATAGATCGGTAGAATTATTGTTCTATGTTTAATAAACGCAGTAATCTGAGGTTCCGATATGGTTGCAATTAACTTTGGCAGTTTTCGTGCTAGGACAGTCGTTTATGCACCATTTTAAAGCATTAAAATTGCCATTTGTTTTGGTATATAATTTATTGCATAATGTATTTTTAGAAAATGGCCAATTGGATAGATCGGTAGAATTATTTTCCCAGGTTTAAAAAGGCGGTAATTTGAGGTTCCGATATGGTTGTGAATAACTTTGACAGTTTTCATGCTATGACAGTCATTTATGCATCATTTTAAAGCATTATGATTGCACTATAATTTGGTATATCATTTGTGGCACAATGTGTTCGTCTAAAAAATGGTCAATTTGAAGGATCGGTAGAATTATTGTTCTATGTTTAAAAGCGCGGTAATTTGAGGTTCCGATATGGTTGCAAATAACTTTGACAGTTTTCATGCTAGGGCAATAGTTTATGCATCATTTTAAAGCATTACAGTTGCACTTTATTTTGGTGTATAATTTGTGGCATAATGAATTTTTACAAAAGTTGGATAGATCGGTGTATTTATTGGTACAGGTTTAAAAATGCGGTAATTCAAGGCTCCGATATGGTTGCAAATAACTTTTATAGTTTTCATGTTATTACAGTCGTTTATATATCTTTTTATTGCATTATAGTTGCCATTTGTTTTGGTATATAATTTATTGCATAATATATTTTAGAAAATTGCCAATTGGATAGATCGGTAGAATTATTTTCACAGCTTTAAAAACGCGGTAATTTGAGGTTCCGATATGGTTGCAAATAACATTGACAGTTTTCATGCTATGACAGTCATTTATGCATCATTTTAAAGCATTATGATTGCACTTTAATATGGTATATCATTTGTAGCATAATGTGTATTTTTACAAATTGGTCAATTTGATAGATCGGTAGAATTATTGTTCTATGTTTAATAAACGCAGTAATCTGAGGTTCCGATATGGTTGCAATTAACTTTGGCAGTTTTCGTGCTAGGACAGTCGTTTATGCACCATTTTAAAGCATTAGAATTGCCATTTGTTTTGGTATATAATTTATTGCATAATGTATTTTAGAAAATGGCCAATTGGATAGATCGGTAGAATTATTTTCCCAGGTTTAAAAAGGCGGTAATTTGAGGTTCCGATATGGTTGTGAATAACTTTGACAGTTTTCATGCTATGACAGTCATTTATGCATCATTTTAGAGCATTATGATTGCACTTTAATTTGGTATATCATTTGTGGCATAATGTGTTCGTCTAAAAAATGGTCAATTTGAATGGATCGGTAGAATTATTGTTCTATGTTTAAAAACGCGGTAATTTGAGGTTCCGATATGGTTGCAAATAACTTTGACAGTTTTCATGCTAGGGCAATAGTTTATGCATCATTTTAAAGCATTACAGTTGCACTTTATTTTGGTGTATAATTTGTGGCATAATGAATTTTTACAAAAGTTGGATAGATCGGTATATTTATTGGTACAGGTTTAAAAATGCGGTAATTCAAGGCTCCGATATGGTTGCAAATAACTTTTATAGTTTTCATGTTATAACAGTCGTTTATATATCTTTTTATTGCATTATAGTTGCCATTTGTTTTGGTATATAATTTATTGCATAATATATTTTTAGAAAATTGCCAATTGGATAGATCGGTAGAATTATTTTCACAGCTTTAAAAAGGCGGTAATTTGAGGTTCCGATATGGTTGCAAATAACATTGACAGTTTTCATGCTATGACAGTCATTTATGCTTCATTTTAAAGCATTATGATTGCACTTTAATATGGTATATAATTTGTAGCATAATGTGTGTTTTTACTAATTGGTGAATTTGATAGATCGGTAGAATTATTGTTCTATGTTTAATAAACGCGGTAATCTGAGGTTCCGATATGGCTGCAATTAACTTTGGCAGTTTTCGTGCTAGGACAGTCGTTTATGCACCATTTTAAAGCATTAAAATTGAAATTTGTTTTGGTATATAATTTATTGCATAATGTATTTTTAGAAAACGGCCAATTGGATAAATCGGTAGAATTATTTTCCCAGGTTTAAAAACGCGGTAATTTGAGGTTCCGATATGGTTGTGAATAACTTTGACAGTTTTCATGCTATGACAGTCATTTATGCATCATTTTAAAGCATTACAGTTGCACTTTTTTTTGTGTATAATTTGTGGCATAATGAATTTTTACAAAAATTGGATAGATCGGTATATTTATTGGTACAGGTTTAAAAATGCGGTAATTTAAGGCCCCGATATGGTTGCAAATAACTTTTATAGTTTTCATGTTATAACAGTCGTTTATACATCTTTTTATTGCATTTTAGTTGCCATTTGTTTTGGTATATAATATTGCATAATGTATTTTTAGAAGATGGCCAATTGGATAGATCGATAGAATTATTTTCCAGGTTTAAAAAGGCGGTAATTTGAGGTTCCGATATGGTTGTGAAAACTTTGACAGTTTTCATGCTAGGCAATAGTTTATGCATCATTTTAAAGCATTACAGTTGTTGGTTATGGTTGTGAATAACTTTGACAGTTTTCATGCTAGGGCAATAGTTTATGCATCATTTTAAAGCATTACGTTGCACTTTATTTTGGTGTATAATTTGTGGCATAATGAATTTTTACAAAAGTTGGATAGATCGGTATATTGGTACAGGTTTAAAAATGCGGTAATTCAAGGCTCCGATATGGTTGCAAATAACTTTTATAGTTTTCATGTGTAACAGTCGTTTAGATATCTTTTTATGCATTATAGTTGCCATTTGTTTTGGTATAATTATTGCATAATATATTTTTAGAAAATTGCCAATTGGATAGATCGGTAGAATTATTTTCACAGCTTTAAAACGCGGTAATTTGAGGTTCCGATATGGTTGCAAAAACATTGACAGTTTTCATGCTGTGACAGTCATTTATGCATCATTTTAAAGCATTATGATTGCACTTTAATATGGTATATAATTTGTAGCATAATGAGTATTTTACAAATTGGTCAATTTGATAGATCGTAGAATTATTGTTCTATGTTTAATAAAAGCAGTAATCTGAGGTTCCGATATGGTTGCAATTAACTTTGGCAGTTTTCGTGCTAGGACAGTCGTTTATGCACCATTTTAAAGCATTCAAATTGCCATTTGTTTTGGTATATAATTTATTGCATAAAGTATTTTAGAAAACGGCCAATTGGATAGATCGGTAGAATTATTTCCCAGGTTTGAAAAGGCGGTAATTTGAGGTTCCGATATGGTTGTGAATAACTTTGACAGTTTTCATGCTATGACAGTCATTTATGCATCAGCTTAGAGCATTATGATTGCACTTTAATTTGGTATATCATTTGTGGCATAAGGTGTTCGTATAAAAAATGGTCAATTTGATGGATCGGTAGAATTATTTTTCTATGTTTGAAAACGCGGTAATTTGAGGTTCCGATATGGTTGCAAATAACTTTGACAGTTTTCATGCTAGGGCATTAGTTTACGCATCATTTTAAAGCATTACAGTTGCACTTTTTTTGTGTATAATTTGTGGCATAATGAATTTTTACAAAATTGGATAGATCGGTATATTTATTGGTACAGGTTTAAAAATGCGGTAATTAAGGCCCCGATATGGTTGCAAATAACTTTTATAGTTTTCATGTTATAACAGTCGTTTATACATCTTTTATTGCATTTTAGTTGCCATTTGTTTTGGTATATAATTTATTGTATAATGTATTTTTAGAAGATGGCCAATTGGATAGATCGATAGAATTATTTTCCCAGGTTTAAAAAGGCGGTAATTTGAGGTTCCGATATGGTTGTGAATTACTTTGACAGTTTTCATGCTATGACAGTCATTTATGCATCAGTTTAGAGCATTATGATTGCACTTTAATTTGGTATATCATTTGTGGCATAATGTGTTCGTCTAAAAATGGTCAATTTGATGGATCGGTAGAATTATTGTTCTATGTTTAAAACGCGGTAATTTGAGGTTCCGATATGGTTGCAAATAACTTTGACAGTTTTCATGCTAGGGCAATTAGTTTACGCATCATTTTAAAGCATTACAGTTGCACTTTATTTTGGTGTATAATTTGTGGCATAATGAATTTTTACAAAAATTATATAGATCGGTATATTTATTGGTACAGGTTTAAAAATGCGGTAATTTAAGGCTCCGATATGGTTGCAAATAACTTTTATAGTTTTCATGTTATAACAGTCGTTTATATCTTTTTATTGCATTATAGTTGCCATTTGCTTTGGTATATAATTTATTCCATAACATATTTTTGGAAAATGGCCAATTGGATAGATCGGTAGAATTATTTTCACAGCTTTAAAAACGCGGTAGTTTGAGGTTCCGATATGGCTGCAAATAACATTGACAGTTTTCACGCTATGACAGTCATTTATGCATCACTTTAAAGCATTATGATTGCACTTTAATATGGTATATCATTTGTAGCATAATGTGTATTTTACAAATTGGTCAATTTGATAGATCGGTAGAATTATTGTTCTATGTTTAATAACGCAGTAATCTGAGGTTCCGATATGGTTGCAATTAACTTGGCCAGTTTTCGTGCTAGGACAGCGTTTATGCACCATTTTAAAGCATTAAAATTGCCATTTGTTTTGGTAGATAATTTATTGCATAATGTATTTTTAGAAAATGGCCAATTGGATAGATCGGTAGAATTATTTTCCCAGGTTTAAAAAGGCGGTAATTTGAGGTTCGGATGACAGTCATTTATGCATCATTTTAAAGCATTACAGTTGCACTTTGTTTTTGTGTATAATTTGTGGCATAATGAATTTTTACAAAAATTGGATAGATCGGTATATTTATTGGTACAGGTTTAAAAATGAGGTAATTTAAGGCCCCGATATGGTTGCAAATAACTTTTATAGTTTTCATGTTATACACAGTCGTTTATATATCTTTTTATTGCATTTTAGTTGCCATTTGTTTTGGTATATAATTTATTGCATAATTATTTTTAGAAAACGGCCAATTGGATAAACGGTAGAATTATTTTCCCAGGTTTAGAAACGCGGTAATTTGAGGTTCCGATATGGTTTGAATAACTTTGACGGTTTTCATGCTAGGGCAATAGTTTATGCATCATTTTAAAGCATTAAGTTGCACTTTATTTCGGTGTATAATTTGTGGCATAATGAATTTTTACAAAAATTGGATAGATCGGTATATTTATTGGTACAGGTTTAAAAATGCGTTAATTTAAGGCCCCGATATGGTTGCAAATAACTTTTATAGTTTTCATGTTATAACAGTCGTTTATACATCTTTTTATTGCATTTTAGTTGCCATTTGTTTTGGTATATAATTTATTGCATAATGTGTTTTTAGAAGATGGTCAATTGGATTGATCGATAGAATTATTTTCCCAGGTTTAAAAAGGCGGTAATTTGAGATTCCGATATGGTTGTGAATTACTTTGACAGTTTTCATGCTATGACAGTCATTTATGCATCAGTTTAGAGCATTATGATTGCACTTTAATTTGGTATATCATTTGTGGCATAATGTGTTCGTCTAAAAAATGGTCAATTTGATGGATCGGTAGAATTATTGTTCTATGTTTAAAAAACGCGGTAATTTGAGGTTCCGATATGGTTGCAAATAACTTTGACAGTTTTCATGCTAGGGCATTAGTTTACGCATCATTTTAAAGCATTACAGTTGCACTTTATTTTGGTGTATAATTTGTGGCATAATGAATTTTTACAAAAATTAGATAGATCGGTATATTTATTGGTACAGGTTAAAAATGCGGTAATTTAAGGCTCCGATATGGTTGCAAATAACTTTTATAGTTTTCATGTTATAACAGTCGTTTATATCATCTTTTTATTGCATTATAGTTGCCATTTGCTTTGGTATATAATTTATTCCATAACATATTTTTGGAAAATGGCCAATTGGATAGATCGGTAGAATTATTTTCACAGCTTTAAAAACGCGGTAGTTTGAGGTTCCGATATGGCTGCAAATAACATTGACAGTTTTCACGCTATGACAGTCATTTATGCATCATTTAAAGCATTATGATTGCACTTTAATATGGTATATCATTTGTAGCATAATGTGTATTTTTACAAATTGGTCAATTTGATAGATCGGTAGAATTATTGTTCTATGTTTAATAAACGCAGTAATCTGAGGTTCCGATATGGTTGCAATTAACTTTGGCAGTTTTCGTGCTAGGACAGTCGTTTATGCACCATTTTAAAGCATTAAAATTGCCATTTGTTTTGGTATATAATTTATTGCATAATGTATTTTTAGAAAATGGCCAATTGGATAGATCGGTAGAATTATTTTCCCAGGTTTAAAAAGGCGGTAATTTGAGGTTCCGATATGGTTGTGAATAACTTTGACAGTTTTCATGCTATGACAGTCATTTATGCATCATTTTAAAGCATTATGATTGCACTTTAATTTGGTATATCATTTGTGGCACAATGTGTTCGTCTAAAAATGGTCAATTTGAAGGATCGGTAGAATTATTGTTCTATGTTTAAAAACGCGGTAATTGAGGTTCCGATATGGTTGCAAATAACTTTGACAGTTTTTCATGCTAGGGCAATAGTTTATGCATCATTTTAAAGCATTACAGTTGCACTTTATTTTGGTGTATAATTTGTGGCATAATGAATTTTTACAAAAGTTGGATAGATCGGTTATTTATTGACAGGTTTAAAAATGCGGTAATTCAAGGCTCCGATATGGTTGCAAATAACTTTTATAGTTTTCATGTATAACAGTCGTTTATATATCTTTTTATTGCATTATAATTGCCATTTGTTTTGGTATATAATTTATTGCATAATATATTTTTGAAAATTGCCAATTGGATAGATCGGTAGAATTATTTTCACAGCTTTAAAAAGCGGTAATTTGAGGTTCCGATATGGTTGCAAATAACATTGACAGTTTTCATGCTAGGACTTAGTTTACGCATCATTTTAAAGCATTAGAGTTGCACTTTATTTTGGTGTATAATTTGTGGCATAATGAATTTTTACAAAAATTGGATAGATCGGTATATTTATTGGTACAGGTTTAAAAATGCGGTAATTTAAGGCCCGATATGGTTGCAAATAACTTTTATAGTTTTCATGTTATAACAGTCGTTTATATATCTTTTTATTGCATATATAGTTGCCATTTGTTTGGTATACAATTATTCCATAATATATTTTTAGAAAATGCCAATTGGATAGATCGGTAGAATTATTTTCACAGCTTTAAAAACGCGGTATTTGAGGTTCCGATATGGCTGCAAATAACATTGACAGTTTTCACGCTATGACAGTCATTTATGCATCATTTTAAAGCATTATGATTGCACTTTAATATGGTATATCATTTGTAGCATAATGTGTATTTTTACAAATTGGTCAATTTGATAGATCGGTAGAATTATTGTTCTATGTTTAATAAAAGCAGTAATCTGAGGTTCCGATATGGTTGCAATTAACTTTGGCAGTTTTCGTGCTAGGACAGTCGTTTATGCACCATTTTAAAGCATTAAAATTGCCATTTGTTTTGGTATATAATTTATTGCATAATGTATTTTTAAGAAAATGGCCAATTGGATAGATCGGTAGAATTATTTTCCAGGTTTAAAAAGGCGGTATTTGAGGTTCCGATATGGTTGTGAATAACTTTGACAGTTTTCATGCTATGACAGTCATTTATGCATCAGTTTAGAGCATTATGATTGCACTTTAATTTGGTATATCATTTGTGGCACTAATGTGTTCGTCTAAAAAATGGTCAATTTGATGGATCGGTAGAATTATTGTTCTATGTTTAAAAACGCGGTAATTTGAGGTTCCGATATGGTTGCAAATAACTTTGACAGTTTTCATGCTAGGGCAATAGTTTATGCATCATTTTAAAGCATTACAGTTGCACTTTATTTTGGTGTATAATTTGTGGCATAATGAATTTTTACAAAAGTTGGATAGATCGGTATATTTATTGGTACAGGTTTAAAAATGCGGTAATTCAAGGCTCCGATATGGTTGCAAATAACTTTTATAGTTTTCATGTTATAACAGTCGTTTATATATCTTTTTATTGACTTTATAGTTGCCATTTGTCTTGGTATATAATTTATTGCATAATATATTTTTAGAAAATTGCCAATTGGATAGATCGGTAGAATTATTTTCACAGCTTTAAAAAGGCGGTAATTTGAGGCTTCCGATATGGTTGCAAATAACATTGACAGTTTTCATGCTATGACAGTCATTTATGCTTCATTTTAAAGCATTATGATTGCACTTTAATATGGTATATAATTTGTAGCATAATGTGTGTTTTTACTAATTGGTGAATTTGATAGATCGGTAGAATTATTGTTCTATGTTTAATAAACGCGGTAATCTGAGGTTCCGATATGGCTGCAATTAACTTTGGCAGTTTTCGTGCTAGGACAGTCGTTTATGCACCATTTTAAAGCATTAAAATTGCCATTTGTTTTGGTATATAATTTATTGCATAATGTATTTTTAGAAAACGGCCAATTGGATAAATCGGTAGAATTATTTTCCCAGGTTTAAAAACGCGGTAATTTGAGGTTCCGATATGGTTGTGAATAACTTTGACAGTTTTCATGCTATGACAGTCATTTATGCATCATTTTAAAGCATTACAGTTGCACTTTGTTTTTGTGTATAATTTGTGGCATAATGAATTTTTCAAAAATTGGATAGATCGGTATATTGGTACAGGTTTAAAAATGCGGTAATTTAAGGCCCCGATATGGTTGCAAATAACTTTTATAGTTTTCATGTTATAACAGTCGTTTATACATCTTTTTATTGCATTTTAGTTGCCATTTGTTTTGGTATACAATTATTGCATAATGTATTTTTAGAAGATGGCCAATTGGATAGATCGATAGAATTATTTTCCCAGGTTTAAAAAGGCGGTAATTTGAGGTTCCGATATGGCTTGTGAATTACTTTGACAGTTTTCATGCTATGACAGTCATTTATGCATCAGTTTAGAGCATTATGATTGCACTTTAATTTGGTATATCATTTGTGGCATAATGTGTTCGTCTAAAAATGGTCAATTTGATGGATCGGTAGAATTATTGTTCTATGTTTAAAAACGCGGTAATTGAGGTTCCGATATGGTTGCAAATAACTTTGACAGTTTTCATGCTAGGGCATTAGTTTACGCATCATTTTAAAGCATTACAGTTGCACTTTATTTTGGTGTATAATTTGTGGCATAATGAATTTTTACAAAAATTGGATAGATCGGTATATTTATTGGTACAGGTTCAAAAATGCGGTAATTTAAGGCTCCTGTATGGTTGCAAATAACTTTTATAGTTTTCATGTTATAACAGTCGTTTATATATCTTTTATTGCATTATAGTTGCCATTTGCTTTGGTATATAATTTACTCCATAATATATTTTTGGAAAATGGCCAATTGGATAGATCGGTAGAATTATTTTCACAGCTTTAAAAACGCGGTAGTTTGAGGTTCCGATATGGCTGCAAATAACATTGACAGTTTTCACGCTATGACAGTCATTTATGCATCATTTTAAAGCATTATGATTGCACTTTAATATGGTATATCATTTGTAGCATAATGTGTATTTTTACAAATTGGTCAATTTGATAGATCGGTAGAATTATTGTTCTATGTTTAATAAACGCAGTAATCTGAGGTTCCGATATGGTTGCAATTAACTTTGGCAGTTTTCGTGCTAGGACAGTCGTTTATGCACCATTTTAAAGCATTAAAATTGCCATTTGTTTTGGTATATAATTTATTGCATAATGTATTTTAAGAAAATGGCCAATTGGATAGATCGGTAGAATTATTTTCCCAGGTTTAAAAAGGCGGTAATTTGAGGTTCCGATATGGTTGTGAATAACTTTGACAGTTTTCATGCTATGACAGTCATTTATGCATCATTTTAGAGCATTATGATTGCACTTTAATTTGGTATATCATTTGTGGCATCAATGTGTTCGTCTAAAAAATGGTCAATTTGATAGGATCGGTAGAATTATTGTTCTATGTTTAAAAACGCGGTAATTTGAGGTTCCGATATGGTTGCAAATAACTTTGACAGTTTTCATGCTAGGGCAATAGTTTATGCATCATTTTAAAGCATTACAGTTGCACTTTATTTTGGTGTATAATTTGTGGCATAATGAATTTTTACAAAAGTTGGATAGATCGGTATATTTATTGGTACAGGTTTAAAAATGCGGTAATTCAAGGCTCCGATATGGTTGCAAATAACTTTTATAGTTTTCATGTTATAACAGTCGTTTATATATCTTTTTATTGCATTATAGTTGCCATTTGTTTTGGTATATAATTTATTGCATAATATATTTTTAGAAAATTGCCAACTGGATAGATCGGTAGAATTATTTTCACAGCTTTAAAAAGGCGGTAATTTGAGGTTCCGATATGGTTGCAAATAACATTGACAGTTTTCATGCTATGACAGTCATTTATGCATCATTTTAAAGCATTACAGTTGCACTTTGTTTTTGTGTATAATTTGTGGCATAATGAATTTTTACAAAAATTGGATAGATCGGTATATTTATTGGTACAGGTTTAAAAATGCAGTAGTTTAAGGCCCCGATATGGTTGCAAATAACTTTTATAGTTTTCATGTTACAACAGTCGTTTATACATCTTTTATTGCATTTTAGTTGCCATTTGTTTTGGTATATAATTTATTGCATAATGTATTTTTAGAAGATGGCCAATTGGATAGATCGATAGAATTATTTTCCCAGGTTTTAAAAAGGCGGTAATTTGAGGTTTCCGTTATGGTTGTGAATTACTTTGACAGTTTTCATGCTATGACAGTCATTTATGCATCATTTTAAAGCATTAATATGGTATATAATTTGTAGCATAATGTGTGTTTTTACAAATTGGTCAATTTGATAGATCGGTAGAATTATTGTTCTATGTTTAATAAAAGCAGTAATCTGAGGTTCCGATATGGTTGCAATTAACTTTGGCAGTTTTCGTGCTAGGACAGTAGTTTATGCACCATTTTAAAGCATTAAAATTGCCATTTGTTTTGGTATATAATTTATTGCATAATGTATTTTAAGAAATGGCCAATTGGATAGATCGGTAGAATTATTTTCCCAGGTTTAAAAAGGCGGTAATTTGAGGTTCCGATATGGTTGTGAATAACTTTGACAGTTTTCATGCTATGACAGTCATTTATGCATCAGTTTAGAGCATTATGATTGCACTTTAATTTGGTATATCATTTCTGGCATAATGTGTTCGTCTAAAAAATGGTCAATTTGATGGATCGGTAGAATTATTGTTCTATGTTTAAAAACGCGGTAATTTGAGGTTCCGATATGGTTGCAAATAACTTTGACAGTTTTCATGCTAGGGCAATAGATTATGCATCATTTTAAGCATTACAGTTGCACTTTATTTTGGTGTATAATTTGTGGCATAATGAATTTTTACAAAGTTGGATAGATCGGTATATTTATTGGTACAGGTTTAAAAATGCGGTAATTCAAGGCTCCGATATGGTTGCAAATAATTTTATAGTTTTCATGTTATAACAGTCGTTTATACATCTTTTTATTGCATTTTAGTTGCCATTAATTTTGGTATATAATTTATTGCATAATGTATTTTTAGAAGATGGCCATTGGATAGATCGATAGAATTATTTTCCCAGGTTTAAAAAGGCGGTAATTTGAGGTTCCGATATGGTTGCAAATAACATTGACAGTTTCATGCTATGACAGTCATTTATGCTTCATTTTTAAGCATTATGATTGCACTTTAATATGGTATATAATTTGTTGCATAATGTGTGTTTTTACTAATTGGTGAATTTGATAGATCGGTAGAATTATTGTTCTATGTTTAATAAACGCGGTAATCTGAGGTTCCGATATGGCTGCAATTAACTTTGGCAGTTTTCGTGCTAGGACAGTCGTTTATGCACCATTTTAAAGCATTAAAATTGCCATTTGTTTTGGTATATAATTTATTGCATAATGTATTTTAAGAAAATGGCCAATTGGATAGATCGGTAGAATTATTTTCCCAGGTTTAAAAAGGCGGTAATTTGAGGTTCCGATATGGTTGCATATAACATTGACAGTTTTCATGCTATGACAGTCATTTATGCTTCATTTTAAGCATTATGATTGCACTTTAATATGGTATATAATTTGTAGCATAATGTGTGTTTTTACTAATTGGTGAATTGATAGATCGGTAGAATTATTGTTCTATGTTTAATAAACGCGGTAATCTGAGGTTCCGATATGGCTGCAATTAACTTTGGCAGTTTTCGTGCTAGGACAGTCGTTTATGCACCATTTTCAAGCATTAAAATTGCCATTTGTTTTAGTATATAATTTATTGCATAATGTATTTTTAGAAAACGGCCAATTGGATAAAGCGTAGAATTATTTTCCCAGGTTTAAAAAGGCGGTAATTTGAGGTTCCGATATGGTTGTGAATAACTTTGACAGTTTTCATGCTATGACAGTCATTTATGCATCATTTTAAAGCATTACAGTTGCACTTTGTTTTTGTGTATAATTTGTGGCATAATGAATTTTTACAAAAATTGGATAGATCGGTATATTTATTGGTACAGGTTTAAAATGCGGTAATTTAAGGCCCCGATATGTTTGCAAATAACTTTTATAGTTTTCATGTTATATCGTTTATACATCTTTTTATTGCATTTTAGTTGCCATTTGTTTTGGTATATAATTTATTGCATAATGTATTTTTGGAAGATGGCCAATTGGATAGATCGATAGAATTATTTTCCCAGGTTTAAAAAGGCGGTAATTTGAGGTTCCGATATGGTTGTGAATTACTTTGACAGTTTTCATGCTATGACAGTCATTTATGCATCAGTTTAGAGCATTATGATTGCACTTTAATTTGGTATATCATTTGTGGCATAATGTGTTCTTCTAAAAAATGGTCAATTTGATGGATCGGTAGAATTATTGTTCTATGTTTAAAAACGCGGTAATTTGAGGTTCCGATATGGTTGCAAATAACTTTGACAGTTTTCATGCTAGGGCATTAGTTTACGCATCATTTTAAAGCATTACAGTTGCACTTTATTTTGGTGTATAATTTGTGGCATAATGAATTTTTACAAAAATTGGATAGAACGGTATATTTATTGGTACAGGAACAAAGATGCGGTAATTTAAGGCTCCGATATGGTTGCAAATACTTTTATAGTTTTCGTGTTATAACAGTCGTTTATATATCTTTTTATTGCATTATAGTTGCCATTTGCTTTGGTATTTTTGGAAAATGGCCAATTGGCTAGATCGGTAGAATTATTTTCACAGCTTTAAAAACGCGGTAGTTTGAGGTTCCGATATGGCTGCAAATAACATTGACAGTTTTCACGCTATGACAGTCATTTATGCATCATTTTAAAGCATTATGATTGCACTTTAATATGGTATATCATTTGTAGCATAATGTGTATTTTTACAAATTGGTCAATTTGATAGATCGGTAGAATATTGTTCTATGTTTAATAAACGCAGTAATCTGAGGTTTCGATATGGTTGCAATTAACTTTGGCAGTTTTCGTGCTAGGACAGTCGTTTATGCACCATTTTAAAGCATTAAATTGCCATTTGTTTTGGTATATAATTTATTGCATAATGTATTTTTAGAAAATTGCCAATTGGATAGATCGGTAGAATTATTTTCCCAGGTTTAAAAAGGCGGTAATTTGAGGTTCCGATATGGTTGTGAATAACCTTGACAGTATTCATGCTATGACAGTCATTTATGCATCATTTTAAAGCATTATGATTGCACTTTAATTTGGTATATCATTTGTGGAACAATGTGTTCGTCTAAAAAATGGTCAATTTGAAGGATCGGTAGAATTATTGTTTTATGTTTAAAAACGCGGTAATTTGAGGTTCCGATATGGTTGCAAATAACTTTGACAGTTTTCATGCTATGACAGTCATTTATGCATCATTTTAAAGCATTACAGTTGCACTTTATTTTGGTGTATAATTTGTGGCATAATGAATTTTTACAAAAATTGGATAGAACGGTATATTTATTGGTACAGGTTTAAAAATGCGGTAATTCAAGGCTCCGATATGGTTGCAAATAACTTTTATAGTTTTCATGTTATAACAGTCGTTTATATATCTTTTATTGCATTATAGTTGCCATTTGTTTTGGTATATAATTTATTGCATAATATATTTTTAGAAAATTGACAATTGGATAGATCGGTAGAATTATTTTCACAGCTTTAAAAAGGCGGTAATTTGAGGTTCCGATATGGTTGCAAATAACATTGACAGTTTTCATGCTATGACAGTCATTTATGCTTCATTTTAAAGCATTATGATTGCACTTTAATATGGTATATAATTTGTAGCATAATGTGTGTTTTTACTAATTGGTGAATTTGATAGATCGGTAGAATTATTGTTCTATGTTTAATAAACGCGGTAATCTGAGGTTCCGATATGGCTGCAATTAAACTTTGGCAGTTTTCGTGCTAGGACAGTCGTTTATGCACCATTTTAAAGCATTAAAATTGCCATTTGTTTTGGTATATAATTTATTGCATAATGTATTTTTAGAAAACGGCCAATTGGATAAATCGGTAGAATTATTTTCCCAGGTTTAAAAACGCGGTAATTTGAGGTTTCGATATGGCTGTGAATAACTTTGACAATTTTCATGCTATGACAGTCTTTATGCATCATTTTAAAGCATTATGATTGCACTTTAATTTGGTATATCACTTGTGGCACAATGTTTTCGTCTAAAAAATGGACAATTTGAAGGATCGGTAGAATTATTGTTCTATGTTAAAACGCGGTAATTTGAGGTTCCGATATGGCTATGAAATACTTTGACAGTTTTCATGCTATGACAGTCATTTATGCATCAGTTTAGAGCATTATGATTGCACTTTAATTTGGTATATCATTTGTGGCATAATGTGTTCGTCTAAAAAATGGTCAATTTGATGGATCGGTAGAATTATTGTTCTATGTTTAAAAACGCGGTAATTTGAGGTTCCGATATGGTTGCAAATAACTTTGACAGTTTTCATGCTAGGACATTAGTTTACGCATCATTTTAAAGCATTACAGTTGCACTTTATTTTGGTGTATAATTTGTGGCATAATGAATTTTTACAAAAATTGGATAGATCGGTATATTTATTGGTACAGGTTCAAAAATGCGGTAATTTAAGGCTTCGATATGGTTGCAAATAACATTTATAGTTTTCATGTTATAACAGTCGTTTATATATCTTTTTATTGCATTATAGTTGCCATTTGCTTTGGTATATAATTTATTCCATAATATATTTTTGGAAAATGGCCAATTGGATAGATCGGTAGAATTATTTTCACAGCTTTAAAAACGCGGTAGTTTGAGGTTCCGATATGGCTGCAAATAACATTGACAGTTTTCACGCTATGACAGTCATTTATGCATCATTTTAAAGCATTATGATTGCACTTTAATATGGTATATCATTTGTAGCATAATGTGTATTTTTACAAATTGGTCAATTTGATAGATCGGTAGAATTATTGTTCTATGTTTAATAAACGCAGTAATCTGAGGTTCCGATATGGTTGCAATTAACTTTGGCAGTTTTCGTGCTAGGACAGTCGTTTATGCACCATTTTAAAGCATTAAAATTGCCATTTGTTTAGGTATATAATTTATTGCATAATGTATTTTTAGAAAATGGCCAATTGGATAGATCGGTAGAATTATTTTCCCAGGTTTAAAAAGGCGGTAATTTGAGGTTCCGATATGGTTGTGAATAACTTTGACAGTTTTTTATGCATCATTTTAAAGCATTATGATTGCACTTTAATTTGGTATATCATTTGTAGCATAATGTGTGTTTTTACTAATTGGTGAATTTGATAGATCGGTAGAATTATTGTTCTATGTTTAATAAACGCGGTAATCTGAGGTTCCGATATGGTTGCAAATAACTTTGACAGTTTTCATGCTAGGGCAATAGTTTACGCATCGTTTTAAAGCATTACAGTTGCACTTTATTTTGGTGTATAATTTGTGGCATAATGAATTTTTACAAAAGTTGGATAGATCGGTATATTTATTGGTACAGGTTTAAAAATGCGGTAATTCAAGGCTCCGATATGGTTGCAAATAACTTTATAGTTTTCATGTTATAACAGTCGTTTATATATCTTTTTATTGCATTATGGTTGCCATTTGTTTTGGTATATAATTTATTGCATAATGTATTTTAAGAAAATGGCCAATTGGATAGATCGGTAGAATTATTTTCCCAGGTTTAAAAAGGCGGTTATTTGAGGTTCCGATATGGTTGTGAATAACTTTGACAGTTTTCATGCTATGACAGTCATTTATGCATCAGTTTAGAGCATTATGATTGCACTTTAATTGGTATATCATTTGTGGCATAATGTGTTCGTCTAAAAAATGGTCAATTTGATGGATCGGTAGAATTATTGTTCTATGTTTAAAAACGCGGTAATTTGAGGTTCCGATATGGTTGCAAATAACTTTGACAGTTTTCATGCTAGGGCAATAGTTTATGCATCATTTTAAAGCATTACAGTTGCACTTTATTTTGGTGTATAATTTATGGCATAATGAATTTTTACAAAAGTTGGATAGATCGGTATATTTATTGGTACAGGTTTAAAAATGCGGTAATTCAAGGCTCCGATATGGTTGCAAATAACTTTTATAGTTTTCATGTTATAACAGTCGTTTATATATCTTTTTATTGCATTATAGTTGCCATTTGTTTTGGTATATAATTTATTGCATAATGTATTTTTAGAAAATTGCCAATTGGATAGATCGGTAGAATTATTTTCACAGCTTTAAAAAGGCGGTAATTTGAGGTTCCGATATGGTTGCAAATAACATTGACAGTTTTCATGCTATGACAGTCATTTATGCTTCATTTTAAAGCATTATGATTGCACTTTAATATGGTATATAATTTGTAGCATAATGTGTGTTTTTACTAATTGGTGAATTTGATAGATCGGTAGAATTATTGTTCTATGTTTAATAAACGCGGTAATCTGAGGTTCCGATATGGCTGCAATTAACTTTGGCAGTTTTCGTGCTAGGACGGTCGTTTATGCACCATTTTAAAGCATTAAAATTGCCATTTGTTTTGGTATATAATTTATTGCATAATGTATTTTTAGAAAACGGCAAATTGGATAAATCGGTAGAATTATTTTCCCAGGTTTAAAAACGCGGTAATTTGAGGTTCCGATATGGTTGTGAATAACTTTGACAGTTTTCATGCTATGATAGTCATTTATGCATCAGTTTAGAGCATAATGATTGCACTTTAATTTGGTATATCCGATATGGTTGCAAATAACTTTGACAGTTTTCATGCTAGGGCATTAGTTTACGCATCATTTTAAAGCATTACAGTTGCACTTTATTTTGGTGTATAATTTGTGGCATAATGAATTTTTTACAAAAATTGGATAGATCGGTTGCACTTTGTTTTTGTGTATAATTTGTGGCAATAATGAATTTTTACACAATTGGATAGATCGGTATATTTATTGGTACAGGTTTAAAATGCGGTAATTTAAGGTCCCGATATGGTTGCAATTAACTTGGCAGTTTTCGTGCTAGGACATTAGTTTACGCTCATTTTAAAGCATTACAGTTGCACTTTATTTGGTGTATAATTTGTGGCATAATGAATTTTTACAAAATTGGATAGATCGGTATATTTATTGGTACAGGTTCAAAATGCGGTAATTTAAGGCTCCGATATGGTTGCAAATAACATTTATAGTTTTCATCTTATATCAGTCGTTTATATATCTTTTTATTGCATTTTAGTTGCCATTGTTTTGGTATATAATTTATGCATAATGTATTTTTAGAAGAGGCCATTGGATAGATCGATATAATTACTTTCCCAAGTTTAAAAAAGGCGGTAATTTGAGGCTCCGATATGGTTGTGAATTACTTTGACAGTTTTCATACTATGACAGTCATTTATGCATCAGTTTAGAGCATAATGATTGCACTTTAATTTGGTATATCCGATATGGTTGCAAATAACTTTGACAGTTTTCATGCTAGGGCATTAGTTTACGCATCATTTTAAAGCATTACAGTTGCACTTTATTTTGGTGTATAATTTGTGGCATAATGAATTTTTACAAAAATTGGATAGATCGGTATATTTATTGGTACAGGTTCAAAAATGCGGTAATTTAAGGCTCCGATATGGTTGCAAATAACATTTATAGTTTTCATCTTATATCAGTCGTTTATATATCTTTTTATTGCATTATAGTTGCCATTTGCTTTGGTATATAATTTACTCCATAATATATTTTTGGAAAATGGCCAATTGGATAGATCGCTAGAATTATTTTCACAGCTTTAAAAACGCGGTAGTTTGAGGTTCCGATATGGCTGCAAATAACATTGACAGTTTTCACGCTATGACAGTCATTTATGCATCATTTTAAAGCATTATGATTGCACTTTAATATGGTATATCATTTGTAGCATAATGTGTATTTTTACAAATTGGTCAATTTGATAGATCGGTAGAATTATTGTTCTATGTTTAATAAACGCAGTAATCTGAGGTTCCGATATGGTTGCAATTAACTTTTGCAGTTTTCGTGCTAGGACAGTCGTTTATGCATCATTTTAAAGCATTAAAATTGCCATTTGTTTTGGTATATAATTTATTGCATAATGTATTTTTAGAAAAAGCCAATTGGATATATCGATAGAATTATTTTCCCAGGTTTAAAAAGGCGGTCATTTGAGGTTCCGATATGGTTGTGAATAACTTTGACAGTTTTCATGCTATGACAGTTATTTATGCATCATTTTAAAGCATTATGATTGCACTTTAATTTGGTATATCATTTTGGCACAATGTGTTCGTCTAAAAAAGGTCAATTTGAAGGATCGGTACAATTATTGTTCTATGTTAAAAACGCGGTAATTTGAGGTTCCGATATGGTTGCAAATAACTTTGACAGTTTTCATGCTAGGGCAATAGTTTATGCATCATTTTAAAGCATTACAGTTGCACTTTATTTTGGTGTATAATTTGTGGCATAATGAATTTTTACAAAAGTTGGATAGGTCGGTATATTTATTGGTACAGGTTTAAAAATGCGGTAATTCAAGGCTCCGATATGGTTGCAAATAACTTTTATAGTTTTCATGTTACAACAGTCGTTTATATATCTTTTTAATGCATTATAGTTGCCATTTGTTTTGGTATATAATTTATTGCATAATATATTTTTAGAAAATTGCCAATTGGATAGATCGGTAGAATTATTTTCACAGCTTTAAAAAGGCGGTATTTTGAGGTTCCGATATGGTTGCAAATAACATTGACAGTTTTCATGCTATGACAGTCATTTATGCATCATTTTAAAGCATTATGATTGCACTTTAATATGGTATATAATTTGTAGCATAATGTGTGTTTTTATAAATTGGTCAATTTGATAGATCGGTAGAATTATTGTTCTATGTTTAATAAAGCAGTAATCTGAGGTCCGATATGGTTTGCAATTAACTTTGGCAGTTTCGTGCTAGGACAGTCGTTTATGCACCATTTTAAAGCATTAAAATTGCCATTTGTTTTGGTATATATTTATTGCATAATGTATTTAAGAAAATGGCCAATTGGATAGATCGGTAGAATTATTTTCCCAGGTTTAAAAAGGCGGTAATTTGAGGTTTCGATATGGTTGTGAATAACTTGACAGTTTTCATGCTATGACAGTCATTTATGCATCAGTTTAGAGCATTATGATTGCACTTTAATTTGGTATATCAGTTGTGGATAATGTGTTCATCTAAAAAATGGTCAATTTGATGGATCGGTAGAATTATGTTCTATGTTTAAAAACGCGGTAATTTGAGGCTCCGATATGGTTGCAAATAACTTTTATAGTTACATGTTATAACAGTCGTTTATATATCTTTTTATTGCATTATAGTTGCCATTTGTTTTGGTATATAATTTATTGCATAATGTATTTCAGAAAACGGCCAATTGGATAAATCGGTAGAATTATTTTCCCAGGTTTAAAAACGCGGTAATTTGAGGTTCCGATATGGTTGTGAATAACTTGACAGTTTTCATGCTATGACAGTCATTTATGCATCATTTTAAAGCATTACAGTTGCACTTTGTTTTGTGTATAATTTTTGGCATAATGAATTTTTACAAAAATTGGATAGATCGGTATATTTATTGGTTACAGGTTTTAAAAATGCGGTAATTTAAGGCCCCCCGATATGGTTGCAAATAACTTTTATAGTTTTCATGTTATAACAGTCGTTTATACATGTTTTTATTGCATTTAGTTGCCATTTGTTTTGGTATATAATTTATTGCATAATGTATTTTTAGAAGATGGCCAATTGGATAGATCGATAGAATTATTTTCCCAGGTTTAAAAAGGCGGTAATTTGAGGTTCCGATATGGCTGTGAATTACTTTGACAGTTTCATGCCTATGACAGTCATTTATGCATCATTTTAAAGCATTATATTGCACTTTAATTTGGTATATCATTTGTGGCACAATGTGTTCGTCTAAAAAATGGTCAATTTGAAGGATCGGTAGAATTATTGTTCTATGTTAAAAACGCGGTAATTTTTGAGGTTCCGATATGGTTGCAAATAACTTTGACAGTTTTCATGCTAGGGCATTAGTTTACGCATCATTTTAAGCATTACAGTTGCACTTTATTTTGGGTATAATTTGTGGCATAATGAATTTTTACAAAATTGGATAGATCGGTATATTTATTGGTACAGGTTTAAAAATGCGGTAATTTAAGGCCCCGATATGGTTGCAAATAACTTTTATAGTTTTCATGTATAACAGTCGTTTATACATCTTTTTATTGCATTTTAGTTGCCATTTGTTTTGGTATATAATTTATTGCATAATGTATTTTTAGAAGATGGCCAATTGGATATATCGATAGAATTATTTTCCCAGGTTTAAAAAGGCGGTAATTTGAGGTTCCGATATGGTTGTGAATTACTTTGACAGTTTTCATGCTATGACAGTCATTTATGCATCAGTTTAGAGCATTATGATTGCACTTTAATTTGGTATATCATTTGTGGCATAATGTGTTCGTCTAAAAAATGGTCAATTTGATGGATCGGTAGTAGAATTATTGTTCTATGTTTAAAAACGCGGTTATTTGAGGTTCCGATATGGTTGCAAATAACTTTGACAGTTTTAATGCTAGGGCATTAGTTTACGCATCATTTTAAACGCATTACGTTGCACTTTATTTTGGTGTATAATTTGTGGCAAAATGAATTGTTACAAAAATGGATAGATCGGTATATTTATTGGTACAGGTTCAAAATTGCGGTAATTTAAGGCTCCGATATGGTTGCAAATAACTTTTATAGTTTCCATGTTATAACAGTCGTTTATATATCTTTTTATTGGCATTATAGTTTGCCATTTGCTTTGGTATATAATTTATTCCATAATATATTTTTGGAAAATGGCCAATTGGATAGATCGGTAGAAATTATTTTTCACAGCTTTAAAAACGCGCGGCTGCAAATAACATTGACAGTTTTTCACGCCTATGACAGTCATTTATGCATCTTTTAAAGCATTATGATGCACTTTAATATGGTAATATCATTTGTGGCATAATGTGTGTTTTTACAATTGGTCAATTTGATAGATCGGTAGAATTATTGTTCTATGTTTACTAAAAGCAGTATCTGAGGTTCCGATATGGTTGCAAATAACTTTGACAGTTTTCATGCTAGGGCAATAGTTATGCATCATTTTAAGCATTACAGTTGCACTTTATTTTGGTGTACAATTTGTGGCATAATGAATTTTTACAAAAGTTGGCAATAGATCGGTATATTTATTGGTACCAGGTTTAAACATGCGGTAATTCAAGGCTCCGATATGGTTGCAACTAACTTTTATAGTTTTCATGTTATAACAGTCGTTTATATCTTTTATTGCATTATAGTTGCCATTTGTTTTGTATATATTTTGCATCATATTTTTGAAAATGGCCAATTGGATAGATCGGTAGAATTATTTACAGTTTAAAAAGCGGTAATTTGAGGTTCCGATATGGTTGCAAAACATTTGACAGTTTTCATGCTATGACAGTCATTTATGCATCATTTTAAAGCATTATGATTGCACTTTAATATGGTATATAATTTGTAGCATAATGTGTTTTTAAAAATGGTCAATTTGATAGATCGGTAGAATTATTGTTCTATGTTTATAAAAGCAGTAATCTGAGGTTCCGATATGGTTGCAATTAACTTTGGCAGTTTTCGTGCTAGGACAGTCATTATGCACCATTTTAAAGCATTAATTGCCATTTGTTTGGTATATAATTTATGCATAATGTATTTTAAAAAATGGCCAATTGGATAGATCGGTAGAATTATTTCCCAGGTTTAAAAAGCGGTAATTTGAGGT
>NW_023996698.1:0-35504 GCF_015586225.1 Lucilia sericata | reverse complement strand
AGGGAGGGAGGGAGGGAGGGAGGGAGGGGAGGAGGAGGAGGGAGGGGAGGGAGGAGGAGGGAGGGAGGGAGGGAGGGAGGGAGGGAGGAGGAGGGAGGAGGGGGAGGAGGGAGGGAGGAGGAGGGGGAGGGAGGAGGGAGGGAGGGAGGAGGAGGGAGGGAGCGCGCGGGGCCGCCGCGCCGGGGGGGGGGGGAGAGAGAGAACGAACGAACGAACGAAACGAACGAACGAACGAACGAACGAACGAACGAACGAACGAACGAACGAACGAACGAACGAACGAACGAACGAAAAACGAACGAACGAACGAACGAACGAACGAACGAACGAACGAAACGAAAACGAAACGAACGAACGAACGAACGAACGAACGAAGAACGAACGAACGAAAACGAACGAACGAACGAACGAACGAACGAACGAACGAACGAACGAACGAAGAACGAACGAACGAACGAACGAACGAACGAACGAACGAACGAAAACGAACGAAAACGAACGAACAAACGAACGAACGAACGAACGAACGAACGAACGAACGAAACGAACGAACGAAACGAACGAACGAACGAACGAACGAACGAACGAACGAACGAACGAACGAACGAACGAACGAACGAAAAACGAACGAACGAACGAAGAACGAACGAACGAACGAACGAACAACAACGAACGAAAACGAACGAACGAACGAACGAACGAACGAACGAACGAACGAACGAACGAACGAAGACAAGAAAGAACGAAAAGAAAAGAAGAAATAAAAGAACGAACGAACAAGAAATAACGAACGAACGAACTAACGAAAGAAAGAACAACGAACATAAAACGAACGAACGACCGAACGACCGGCCGAACAAACGAAAGAACAACGAACGAACGAACGAAAACGAACGAACGAACGAACGAACGAACAACGACAAAACGCGAAACTAACGAACGAACGAAGAACGAACAACGAAAAGAACGAACGAAACGAGAAAAACAAACGAAAGAACGAACTGAACGAACGAACGAACGAAACGACGAACGAACGAACGAACAAAACGAACGAAACGAACGAAACACAAACTAACTAACGAAAGAACTAAAAACCAACGAAAAAGAATAACGAAACTAACTAACTAACTAACTAACTAACTACAACTAACTAAGCTAACTAACTAACTAACTAACTAACTAACCTACCTAACTAACTAACTAACTAACTACTACCTAACTAAATAACTAACTTCGATCATGTAAGACCAGACTTTCTATTTAGGGTTAAAACTAATCGATCACTGTTACTGCAGCTAGTAACCAAAAGGTAAATAGTACCCATAAATATAGCATGCGTGTTATGTGTTGTAAATTTTGATTATTGTTTTTGTTACTTTTTTTTCTTTTGCGTTTAACTTCATGCATTATTAAATTTTATTTATAGTATTTGTGCATATAGACAAAAAGAAATATGTTTTACTAATTTAAAAACTTTAATATGAAAGTATTTAATGGATGGCAATTTTATAGAAAAAAAGCTAGCAAAAACAAAACTGGTACTTAATGAAAATGAAAACAAAATGCGAGCAACAATTTTTCGAAAATAAATTATGTTTATTATTTTGATTTGTCCAGCCTACAGTTTGCAAATTTAATATTATTAAAAAAAATTGTAACCACTTATGTAGTTATCTTATGTTTGGGTTTTTGTTTCGACTTGATCTAAAAGTCTTTAGTTAGTGTGTTAAAAAAGGTACAAACTTAAATTGGCAAAAAAAAAAAAAAACAGTTATTACTGGTTTATTTTAATACCCTATGGGGGGAAGAAAGGCATGTTGGAGGTTTCAAAGTGTTTGTCAATGACCTTAAGAAGCTGGAAGAATACCTATAATTTTAATTATTATTAAGTGTGTTATAGTCTTCTTTATAATCTGCTATCTCTATTATCTACACTATTGTTACTGTAGTGTTTAACATATTCGTTTTTGTCTGCCTTATGGTTTTATTTTCGTACTTCCTTTTACTCTGTTTTTCTCATATTTCTTAAAAAAAACCTTCTCTAAACGAAAGTAAGAGTAAAAAATAAGTTATACGCCTCTTTTTCATGCAAAAATAAAAAACAATAATAAAAATTAAAACAAAAACATTGTAAACATGAACTTGGAATACAACAATACTGAATATGTGAATGAATGTACTCGTTCAACAATGATATCCGTTGTAACGTAACCATAACGGAGACCGTGTAATAGTTACATACATACAGATGTATCCACATGTAAACATGATGTAAGGGTTCATGTGTTGTCGTCTTTTAACAAGCGGGCGTTGATGTCGATGCATTTCGCTGCGTGTCCATAGCATTTAGACGCGTATCTAAACTACAAATTTGATTTGTATGCTCTGTGCAACACACTCCTTACATGATGTTAGATAGTTAATGGAGAATTTTTTTTGATGTAGCGCATGCTAATGATTTTTGCAAAAGTATAGTCGTGTATAGCCGACCATATGATATCCTAAACTAGTATGAGTAGCTATATTTAAAATGTAATGGATTTCACTTTAATTCCAAGCTTTTTAAGCAATCTATAGATGAAAACTGAATTTCTTGAATAAGGGTTTATATGGGGGCTTGAGTTAAATATCAATCAAATATCGTAGAGGGCTTTTTATTTATAACATGTTGATTATGCCGAATATCATAGTAATACTAATTTTTATAATGGAATTAACAGCTAGGGTCAAATTTGGTCTAATCATGACAATTGTAAAGATTAGTATACATACATAATGAGCTCCTATTTGGGTACTCGGTGAAATAATGGACCGATTTAAAGCATTTTTATTAAAAAAGATATTTTTTTAATTATCTCTTCTTCACACATACATAGATGGATGGATGGACGGAAAGACAGACAGACAGACAGACAGACAGACAGACAGACAGACAGACAGACAGACTTAGTTAAATCGATAAAATCCCCATACTTTTCCCCAAATAACATCATGTTTCTGCTAGTCATGTCTTACAAACTGCGTCATCTGGTAGTCAGTGTAAAATTAAACCAATAAAAAGTGTCTTTGATAGGCATTCATTTAATTTTTGGTAATGAAATATAGATGGCGCAATATAACTTAATAGAAACTCTGAGCAGAGCATAGCATATAAGATATCTTTGAGTTTCCAGAATGTCAAATCACATATGAAAAAAGTTTGACATTTATTGAAACCACATAGAAATATTTTCATAAATTGTCACTCGCTGTCACCTCATCATTCATTCAAGTTGCTATGAAAGTAACTGCAAATAAGCAGATTTGACGTGCACCTCACATAAACACCTGTATTTCTTATGGGACCTATGTAGGCTGCTGCAGCGTATCCCTAGGACGACTTTAATTTGGCGCAGCACATATAAAAAAATTATATTGCTCTCCTGCTGTTTTCTGTCTTTTCGAGAGTATTTATTACACCACTATAGTGGGGAGGGTATTATGCGTTTGTGCTGACCCACCTATATCGGCTTAAAATCACTTTCTGAATCTATTGAGCTATGTCCGTCTGTGTGTCCATGTAAACGTAGTGCGCAAATATTCGCACATACTCTTCTTTTGACCCAAGGACGCAGCCTATAGAAAATGGTTAAATTGGTCCATTATTTCGTATAGCCCCCATACAACCGCAATCCCCGAATAGGGCTTTTAAGCTCATAAAAATGTAAAATGTACTTGTATCATTTCAAAAATCGGCAAAACTTTAAATCGCGCCGACTATACATTCTTTCTTGTTTTTGTTTTGGGGAGTTATTTCTCCAAAAATAGCGGAAAAATTATAAAAAAATCCCTAAATATTTTGAAAATTCCAAAATTACTCCCATCAAAAATTTATCCCCAAATAAAACATGAAATCCCCAGTTTGGGGACAAATCCCCGCAGTTGACGACACTGGTCGTTAGTAAAATAGAAGTACGTAGTTGATAATAAATTTCTTTCAAGGTAATTAACCATCTTTCTGTTGATAATGAAGTTTAATTAACTTCATTTATTAGTTTGATAGATTTCAAATAGTTTCTACCATTTCTTTTTTGAAAAATAGAATCCGCGAAATTTTGCTAACAATAATTAACTCCAAAAATTTATTCTCGAATTGTTCTAGTAAATACTCGCAAATTTTTACTATAATTTCTAAACAACATCTTCTCATAGTCTAGTTTATATTAAATTCCTGAATTTTTAATAACATTTTGTCTTTCACTATTTACCAACACATTTATTACTCAAGTTTCTTCATATTAAAAAAATAAAAAAAATATTTTAATAAAAAAAATGAATCAGTCGCATTTGCAGTCTAATTCACATTAACTCGACTTGTATTTTAATGAATTGTTATACCCTATACCACTTTAGTGGGGAGGGTATATTGGATTTGTGCTGATGTTTGTAACATACAAAAATATTCGTCCTAAAGTATACCAATCGGCTTAGAATCGTTTTCTGAGTCGATTAAGCTATGTCCGTCCGTCTGGCTGGCTGTCCATGTAAACCTTGTGCGCAAGGTACAGGTCGCAATTTTCAAGATAATTGGATGAAATTTGGCACGCACGTTTTATTTGACCCAAGGACGAAGCCTATTGAAAATGGTTAAAATCGGTCTATTATTTCACCTAGCCCCCATACAACAGAACCCCCCGAAAAGGGCTTCTGAGCTCATAATTATGTTAAATATACAGATATATCGATAAAATACGGCACAACTAAGTTTTATAGAAGTCTTGATGACCCTGCCAAATTTCATAAAGATCGGGCCCCATTTGACCCGAGCTCTCATACAAAGTCCCCTTCAGAAAATTACTTGAATGTCCCAAATTAACTTATAAACACAAATATCGCGATGAAATTCAGCACAATAAAATATTATGTAAATATAAATATATTCACAAAATTTTATCGGGCTTAGTCCATATTTTCCCCTAGCCCCCATATAAAGCCTCTTTCAGAAAATTAGTTTTTCATCATAAATTGCTTAAATGTATCGGAACAAGAGAATATTGATGATAAATGCTTTATTATGAAAAATTAATCACATTTAATATTCATAACTGGTGTAGGGTATCTTATGGTCGACCACGCCCGACTATACTTTCTTACTTGTTTTAATTTGTGCCTGTGTCTGCAATTATAAATAAAAATATCCTTAAACTTGACATTAAGTACAAGTTTAACGGTTCAGCAAATAAAATCAACCAGTCAACCAGCCAAACAAACCACCTTACAAAATAAATACATCCCAAAGCGAAAGCCAGCCATTGAGTTAACCCATCCATGCAGCCACCCATCCCTTCCCACTCGGGCGTCATCACTAAAACAACAAAGTTATAAAAATAAATAAACCAAATGACAATGACAACGAATGTAAGTAAATTTTGTTTTTTTTTTGCTATTGCTATAACAGATGATAGTGACGATGATGTTGATGAGCGGGAGGTTGACAGGGAATGATAAACCTGTAAGCAAGCATTCTCACCAAGTTGTCTGACTGACTACCAGGCAGCTTGTCATTCTCTCTATGTCTGTGTAAAGGATTTTTCTTTTAGTGTCTGGTGGTTTTAAAATGTTTGTACTCTTATTAAGTTGGCATAACAAGTACGAGGTACATTTCAAAATTGTTTAAAAGTTATATGAAATTTTCGATCTATAGCCGAAAAAGGACCAAATAACAATCATCAAAGTGCAGCTCAATTGATCGATATCCTACTTTCCTAAACATTATAATGAGTCCAACAAATTGAAAATAAATTCAAACATCTTGAAAAAGAAAAACTTGTTTGAATACCCCTCGCAGTAGTTGACTGTTGAATACCACCACATAGGCATAGATACATTGTATCTTTACTTTCAAACATCTAGTATAGAAATGTTTATACTTTTGTTCGTTAAATTGTTGGCAAAAAGGGTTTTTATATTTATTTTAAACGTATGCATATATGAAAGTGCAAAAAAATAACTCAAGGTAGGTGAGGAAAAGAGAGTGCAGTAAAGGATAAACAAATATTTACAATTTTGTGTTGATTTTCCTATTTTCTTTAAAGAGTGCTAGAAAATCAGTATTATATCTATTGGTGTCGTTGTTTTTGTATTTGTTGGGGATACGTCAAAGGTGACTATAACTTTATGGCGTGACAATTTAGCACAACAAATATTGTTGTTATATTTGTTGTAATTTTTAATACCTTTGTGGCTAGCAAACGGAAACGGATATAACGCGACAGATTTGAAGTGGTAACACTGTAACGGTATTGTATCAATATAAAATGTACTTAAAGAAATTAAGTACATTTTTTATATAAAAACTACAGCTATATCACTTTTGCACTTAGTTCAATTTAAAACTCCATAATTATTTAAAACCGCACATAAATGACACTGGAACTGAACTAGAACTGAACTAGAACTGAACTAGAACTGAACTAGAACTGAACTAGAACTGAACTAGAACTGAACTAGAACTGAACTAGAACTGAACTAGAACTTGAACTAGAACTGAACTAGACTGAAACTAAGAACTGAACTAGAACTGAACTATAACTGTAACTAGAACTGAACTAGAACTGAACTAGAAAGGAACTGAACTAGAACTGAACTAGAACTGGAACTAGAATCTGAACTATAACTGAACTAGAACTGACTAGAACTGACTGAAACTGAACTAGAAACCTGACTAGAAACTGAACTATAACGAACTAGAACTGAACTAGACGAACTAGGAACTAGAACTAGAAACTTGAAACTAGGAACTGATAGAACTAGAACTTGAACTAGAACTGAAACTAGAAACTGACTAGAACTGAACTAGAACTGAGCTAGAACTTGAACTAGAACTGAACTAGAACTGAACTAGAACTGAACTAGACTGAATCTAGAAACGAACCTAGAACTGAACTAGAACTGAACTAGAACTGAACTAGAACTGAACTAGAACTGAACTAGAACATGAAACTAGACACTGAACTAGAACTGAACTGAGAACTTAGAACTGAACTACTGAATCTAGAACTGAACTAGAACTGAACTAGAACTGAACGAGAACTGAACTAGAAACTGAAACGAGAACTGAACGAGACTTGAAACGAGAACTGAACTAGAACTGAACTAGAACGGAAACGAAGGAACTGAACTAGAACTGAACTAGAACTGAAACTAGAACTAGACTAGAACTTGAACCTAGAAACTGAACTAGAACTGAACGAGAACTGAACTAGAACTGAACTGAACCTAAACTTGACCTAGAACTGAACTAGAACTGAACTAGAACTGAACTAGAACTGAACTAGAACTGAACTAGAACTGAACTACTGAACTAGAACTGAACTAGAACTGAACTAGAACTGAACTAGAACTGAACTAGAACTGAACTAGAACTGAACTAGACTGACTAGAACTGAACTAACTGAACTAGAACTGAACTAGAACTGAACTAGAACTGAACTAGAACTGAACTAGAACTGAACTAGAACTGAACTAGAACTGAACTAGAACTGAACTAGAACTGAACTAGAACTGAACTAGAACTGAACTAGAACTGAACTAGAACTGAACTAGAACTGAACTAGAACTGAACTAGAACTGAACTAGAACTGAACTAGAACTGAACTAACTGAACTAGAACTGAACTAGAACTGAACTAGAACTGAACTAGAACTGAACTAGAACTGAACTAGAACTGAACTAGAACTGAACTAGAACTGAACTAGAACTGAACTAGAACTAAACTTGAACTAGAACTGAACTAGAACACTAGAACTGAACTAGAACGGAACTAGAACTGAACTAGAACTGAACTAGAACTGAACTAGAACTGACTAGAACTGAACTAGAACTGAACTAGAAACTGAACTAGAACTGAACTAGAACTGACTAAACTGAACTAGAACTGAACTAGAACTGAACTAGAACTGAACTAGAACTGACTAGAACTGAACTAGAACTGAACTAGAACTGAACTAGAACTGAACTAGAGAACTGAACTATAACTGAACTAGAACTGAGACTAGAACTGAACTAGAACTGAACTAGAACTGAACTAGAACTGAACTAGAACTGAACTAGAACTGACTAGAACTGAACTAGAACTGAACTAGAACTGAACTAGAACTGAACTAGAACTGAACTAGAAATGAACTAGAACTAGAACTGAACTAGAACTGAACTAGAACTGAACTAGAACTGAACTAGAAAAAAAACTAGAACTGAACTAGAACTGAACTAGAACTGAACTAAACTGAACTAGAACTGAACTAGAACTGAACTAGAACTGAACTAGAACTGAACTAGAACTGAACTAGAACTGAACTAGAACTGAACTAGAACTGAACTAGAACTGAACTAGAACTGAACTAGAACTGAACTAGAACTGAACTAGAACTGAACTAGAACTGAACTAGAACTGAACTAGAACTGAACTAGAACTGAACTAGAACTGAACTAGAACTGAACTAGAACTGAACTAGAACGAACTGAACTGAACTAGAACTGAACTAGAACTGAACTAGAACTGAACTAGAACTGAACTAGAACTGAACTAGAACTGAACTAGAACTGAACTAGAACTGAACTAGAACTGAACTAGAACTGAACTAGAACTGAACTAGAACTGACTAGAACTGAACTAGAACTGAACTAGAACTGAACTAGAACTGAACTAGAACTGAACTAGAACTGAACTAGAACTGAACTAGAACTGAACTAGAACTGAACTAGAACTGAACTAGAACTGAACTAGAACTGAACTAGAACTGAACTAGAACTGAACTAGAACTGAACTAGAACTGAACTAGAACTGAACTGAACTGAACTAGAACTGAACTAGAACTGAACTAGAACTGAACTAGAACTGAACTAGAACTGAACTAGAACTGAACTAGAACTGAACTAGAACTGAACTAGAACTGAACTAGAACTGAACTAGAACTGAACTAGAACTGAACTAGAACTGAACTAGAACTGAACTAGAACTGAACTAGAACTGAACTAGAACTGAACTAGAATGAACTAGAACTGAACTAGGACTGAACTAGAACTGAACTAGAATAAACTTGAACTAGAACTGAACTAACTGAACTTGAACTAGAAACTAGAACTGAACTAGAACTGAACTAGAACTGAACTAGAACTGAATAGAACTGAACTAGAACTGAACTAGAACTGACTAGAACTGAACTAGAACTGAACTAGAACTGAACTAGAACTGAACTAGAACTGAACTAGAACTGAACTGAACTGAACTAGAACTGAAACTAGAACTGAACTAGAAGAACTAGAAACTGAACTAGAACTGAACTAGAAACTGAACTAGAAATGAACTAGAACTGAACTAGAACTGAACTAGAACTGAACTAGAACTGAACTAGAACTGAACTAGAACTGAACTAGAACTGAACTAGAACTGAACTAGAACTGAACTAGAACTGAACTAGAACTGAACTAGAACTGAACTAGAATGAACTAGAACTGAACTAGAACTGAACTAGAACTGAACTAGAACTGAACTAGAACTGAACTAGAACTGAACTAGAACTGAACTAGAACTGAACTAGAACTGAACTAGAACTGAACTAGAACTGAACTAGAACTGAAACTAGAACTGAACTAGAACTGAACTAGAACTGAACTAGAACTGAACTAGAACTGAACTAGAACTGAACTAGAACTGAACTAGAACTGAACTAGAAACTGAACTGAACTGAACTGAACTGAACTGAACTAGAACTGAAACTAGAACTGAACTAGAACTGAACTAGAAACTGAACTAGAACTGAACTAGAACTGAACTAGAACGAACTAGAACTGAACTAGAACTGAACTAGAACTGAACTAGAACTGAACTAGAACTGAACTAGAAACTGAACTAGAAACTGAACTAGAACTGAACTAGAACTGAACTAGAACTGAACTAGAACTGAACTAGAACTGAACTAGAACTGAACTAGAACTGAACTAGAACTGAACTAGAACTGAACTAGAACTGAACTAGAACTGAACTAGAACTGAACTAGAACTGAACTAGAACTGAACTAGAACTGAACTAGAACTGAACTAGAACTGAACTAGAACTGAACTAGAACTGAACTAGAACTGAACTAGAACTGAACTAGAACTGAACTAGAACTGAACTAGAACTGAACTAGAATGAACTAGAACTGAACTAGAACTGAACTAGAACTGAACTAGAACTGAACTAGAACTGAACTAGAACTGAACTAGAACTGAACTAGAAACTGAACTAGAACTGAACTAGAACTGAACTAGAACTGAACTAGAACTGAACTAGAACTGAACTAGAACTGAACTAGAACTGAACTAGAACTGAACTAGAACTGAACTAGAACTGAACTAGAACTGAACTAGAACTGAACTAGAACTGAACTAGATCTGAACTAGAACTGAACTAGAACTGAACTAGAACTGAACTAGAACTGAACTAGAACTGAACTAGAAACTGAACTAGAACTGAACTAGAACTGAACTAGAACTGAACTAGAACTGAACTAGAACTGAACTAGAACTGAACTAGAACTGAACTAGAACTGAACTAGAACTGAACTAGAAACTGAACTAGAACTGAACTAGAACTGAACTAGAACTGAACTAGAACTGAACTAGAACTAACTAGACTGAACTAGAACTGAACTAGAACTGAACTAGAACTGAACTAGAACTGAAAGAACTGAACTAGAACTGAACTAGAACTGAACTAGAACTGAACTAGAACTGAACTAGAACTGAACTAGAACGAACTAGAACTGAACTAGAACTGAACTAGAACTGAACTAGAACTGAACTAGAACTGAACTAGAACTGAACTAGAACTGAACTAGAACTGAACTAGAACTGAACTAGAAACTGAACTAGAACTGAACTAGAACTGAACTAGAACTGAACTAGAACTGAACTAGAACTGAACTAGAACTGAACTAGAACTGAACTAGAACTGAACTAGAACTGAACTAGAACTGAACTAGAACTGAACTAGAACTGAACTAGAACTGAACTAGAACTGAACTAGAACTGAACTAGAACTGAACTAGAACTGAACTAGAACTGAACTAGAACTGAACTAGAACTGAACTAGAACTGAACTAGAACTGAACTAGAAACTGAACTAGAACTGAACTAGAACTGAACTAGAAAACTGAACTAGAACTGAACAGAACTGAACTAGAACTGAACTAGAACTGAACTAGAACTGAACTAGAACTGAACTAGAACTGAACTAGAACTGAACTAGAACTGAACTAGAACTGAACTAGAACTGAACTAGAACTGAACTGGAACTGAACTAGAACTGAACTAGAACTGAACTAGAACTGAACTAGAACTGAACTGGAAACTGAACTAGAACTGAACTAGAACTGAACTAGAACTGAACTAGAACTGAACTAGAACTGAACTGGAACTGAACTAGAACTGAACTAGAACTGAACTAGAACTGAACTAGAACTGAACTTGAACTAGAACTGAACTAGAACTGAACTAGAACTGAACTAGAACTGAACTAGAACTGAACTAGAACTGAACTAGAACTGAACTAGAACTGAACTAGAACTGAACTAGAACTGAACTAGAACTGAACTAGAACTGAACTAGAACTGAACTAGAACTGAACTAGAACTGAACTAGAACTGAACTAGAACTGAACTAGAACTGAACTAGAACTGAACTAGAACTGAACTAGAACTGAACTAGAACTGAACTAGAACTGAACTAGAACTGAACTAGAACTGAACTAGAACTGAACTAGAACTGAACTAGAACTGAACTAGAACTGAACTAGAACTGAACTAGAACTGAACTAGAACTGAACTAGAACTGAACTAGAACTGAACTAGAACTGAACTAGAACTGAACTAGAACTGAACTAGAACTGAACTAGAACTGAAAGAACTGAACTAGAACTGAACTAGAACTGAACTAGAACTGAACTAGAACTGAACTAGAACTGAACTAGAACTGAACTAGAACTGAACTAGAACTGAACTAGAACTGAACTAGAACTGAACTAGAACTGAACTAGAACTGAACTAGAACTGAACTAGAACTGAACTAGAACTGAACTAGAACTGAACTAGAACTGAACTAGAACTGAACTAGAACTGAACTAGAACTGAACTAGAACTGAACTAGAACTGAACTAGAACTGAACTAGAACTGAACTAAAACTTAACTGGAATTGAACTATAACTGTACCATGACCCCAAGTTATAAAATATGGTTGTAATTTATTTCATTCCATTTGCTCCAAGTGTATTTTTTTTTATTTTTCTAAACCTTTAATTTAAAGTTTAAGTTTTTTTATACTTCAATAAGTTGTTTTAATGGTGAACAAAAAACTTCGTGATCCCTGCAGTGCAGTAGTAGCAAAACAGCATAAACAACATTTGGGCGCTACATGTACTTGGGAAACCAGTTGAAGCAGATAAAACAAGCAAATCCCATTTATGCCATAAAATCCAATAAATCTTTCGTTTTAGTGACAAACGTTCAAACACACCAGACCATGACATAGTCAAGCGGTGTGAGTGAGCCAGAATTTTGTTAGGAAAGTCCTTTTTATCCTGGCTCACACTTTCTTTTTTTCTTTTAAGTATTTTCTTCATTTTGGCTTGATTGGTTTGTTTATTATGTATTTATTTGTTTATTTCTGTTTGTTTATTACGAATAGACAAAAAGGGTTACACAATGGTTTCCAGCAAAAAAAGTGTAAGAAGTGTTAATTAACTTTATATCCTTGTTAGCCAAGGACACCAGAGTACAATATGGTAAATGATGTTGTTATATTGGTAATAATTACCAATGACTTATGGGGGCTGTTTGCAAAATTTAGCAAAATTTAAATATGTGTTTGTTTTAAAGGGGAGATAAAGTGTTTTAGATAAAGTGACATTGAAAATATTTGCATATCGTTAATGTTAATTCAAAGTAGATGGGGGAGAAAATAGACTTTTTATTGGACATCTGTCAGTAAAATATGTTGTTATGCATTAAGGCCCTTTAGTTGCTAATAAATGTTACTTTACTTCAATTTCAATTTATTTATATTCTAATCCAGATAAATTTCAATATTTTCACCAAAAATAAACCAAGGAATATTTCCCTTTGAATTCAATTTTATATATTTTCTTTTGTTTGATTTAATAAAAATCCAATAATAAAATATTCCCAATATTGAATTTATTTAGTACATTTTAACTAGCTTTCTCTTTTATTCTGTAAAACTTTACAGAATATTTAATTTCCATTTTATTCGGAATTCACCTTGTCACAAACATATTTAATTTCTTTTCATATATTTTAACGCTTGGTTGTATTTTCAATAATATTCTCTGCACTTTTATTTGATTTTATAAGCTTAATTTTGCACATTTTTTTATTAACGTATGATTTACTCGTTTATAAATTCTGTTGAAATTCATTTATAAAAAAAATTGTTTTAGCTGATCAAAGCAAATCTTTTGCTCAAAAAAAAAAAAAAAAAAAAAAAAAATAATAAAACTTCATCTTTAGAGTAATATATGAAACTAAAATAGTTACAACGAACATATAAATTTACAATTTTGAAGAGTAAGCTTATTGAAATCATATCGCGTGTAGTATTTGATTTTGGTTAGAATTATAAGGATTTTGAAATCCCTTAAACTGTTTTTCACATTTTTTAAATTTCGATGAATTTTAGTTCCAGTTCAGTTCTAGTTCGGTTCTAGTTCAGTTCTAGTTCAGTTCTAGTTCAGTTCTAGTTCAGTTCTAGTTCAGTTCTAGTTCAGTTCTAGTTCAGTTCTAGTTCAGTTCAAGTTCAGTTCTAGTTCAGTTCTAGTTCAGTTCTAGTTCAGTTCTAGTTCAGTTCTAGTTCAGTTCTAGTTCAGTTCTAGTTCAGTTCTAGTTCAGTTCTAGTTCAGTTCTAGTTCAGTTCTAGTTCAGTTCTAGTTCAGTTCTAGTTCAGTTCTAGTTTAGTTCTAGTTCAGTTCTAGTTCAGTTCTAGTTCAGTTCTAGTTCAGTTCTAGTTCAGTTCTAGTTCAGTTCTAGTTCAGTTCTAGTTCAGTTCTAGTTCAGTTCTAGTTCAGTTCTAGTTCAGTTCTAGTTCAGTTCTAGTTCAGTTCTAGTTCAGTTCTAGTTCAGTTCTAGTTCAGTTCTAGTTCAGTTCTAGTTCAGTTCTAGTTCAGTTCTAGTTCAGTTCTAGTTCAGTTCTAGTTCAGTTCTAGTTCAGTTCTAGTTCAGTTCTAGTTCAGTTCTAGTTCAGTTCTAGTTCAGTTCTAGTTCAGTTCTAGTTCAGTTCTAGTTCAGTTCTAGTTCAGTTCTAGTTCAGTTCTAGTTCAGTTCTAGTTCAGTTCTAGTTCAGTTCTAGTTCAGTTCTAGTTCAGTTCTAGTTCAGTTCTAGTTCAGTTCTAGTTCAGTTCTAGTTCAGTTCTAGTTCAGTTCTAGTTCAGTTCTAGTTCAGTTCTAGTTCAGTTCTAGTTCAGTTCTAGTTCAGTTCTAGTTCAGTTCTAGTTCAGTTCTAGTTCAGTTCTAGTTCAGTTCTAGTTCAGTTCTAGTTCAGTTCTAGTTCAGTTCTAGTTCAGTTCTAGTTCAGTTCTAGTTCAGTTCTAGTTCAGTTCTAGTTCAGTTCTAGTTCAGTTCTAGTTCAGTTCTAGTTCAGTTCTAGTTCAGTTCTAGTTCAGTTCTAGTTCAGTTCTAGTTCAGTTCTAGTTCAGTTCTAGTTCAGTTCTAGTTCAGTTCTAGTTCAGTTCTAGTTCAGTTCTAGTTCAGTTCTAGTTCAGTTCTAGTTCAGTTCTAGTTCAGTTCTAGTTCAGTTCTAGTTCAGTTCTAGTTCAGTTCTAGTTCAGTTCTAGTTCAGTTCTAGTTCAGTTCTAGTTCAGTTCTAGTTCAGTTCTAGTTCAGTTCTAGTTCAGTTCTAGTTCAGTTCTAGTTCAGTTCTAGTTCAGTTCTAGTTCAGTTCTAGTTCAGTTCTAGTTCAGTTCTAGTTCAGTTCTAGTTCAGTTCTAGTTCAGTTCTAGTTCAGTTCTAGTTCAGTTCTAGTTCAGTTCTAGTTCAGTTCTAGTTCAGTTCTAGTTCAGTTCTTTTCAGTTCTAGTTCAGTTCTAGTTCAGTTCTAGTTCAGTTCTAGTTCAGTTCTAGTTCAGTTCTAGTTCAGTTCTAGTTCAGTTCTAGTTCAGTTCTAGTTTCAGTTCTAGTTCAGTTCTAGTTCAGTTCTAGTTCAGTTCTAGTTCAGTTCTAGTTCAGTTCTAGTTCAGTTCTAGTTCAGTTTCTAGTTCAGTTCTAGTTCAGTTCTAGTTCAGTTCTAGTTCAGTTCTAGTTCAGTTCTAGTTCAGTTCTAGTTCAGTTCTAGTTCAGTTCTAGTTTAGTTCTAGTTCAGTTCTAGTTCAGTTCTAGTTCAGTTCTAGTTCAGTTCTAGTTCAGTTCTAGTTCAGTTCTAGTTCAGTTCTAGTTCAGTTCTAGTTCTAGTTCAGTTCTAGTTCAGTTCTAGTTCAGTTCTAGTTCAGTTCTAGTTCAGTTCTAGTTCAGTTCTAGTTCAGTTCTAGTTCAGTTCTAGTTCAGTTCTAGTTCAGTTCTAGTTCAGTTCTAGTTCAGTTCTAGTTCTGTTCCAGTTCTGTTCTAGTTCAGTTCTAGTTCAGTTCTAGTTCTAGTTCTAGTTCAGTTCTAGTTCTAGTTCTAGTTCAGTTCTAGTTCAGTTCTAGTTCAGTTCTAGTTCAGTTCTAGTTCAGTTCTAGTTCAGTTCTAGTTCAGTTCTAGTTCAGTTCTAGTTCAGTTCTAGTTCAGTTCTAGTTCAGTTCTAGTTCAGTTCTTGTTCTTCTAGTTCAGTTCTAGTTCAGTTCTAGTTCAGTTCTAGTTCAGTTCTAGTTTCAGTTCTAGTTCAGTTCTAGTTCAGTTCTAGTTCAGTTCTAGTTCAGTTCTAGTTCAGTTCTAGTTCAGTTCTAGTTCAGTTCTAGTTCAGTTCTAGTTCAGTTCTAGTTCAGTTCTAGTTCAGTTCTAGTTCTTCTAGTTCAGTTCTAGTTCAGTTCTAGTTCAGTTCTAGTTCAGTTCTAGTTCAGTTCTAGTTCAGTTCTAGTTCAGTTCTAGTTCAGTTCTAGTTCAGTTCTAGTTCAGTTCTAGTTCAGTTCTAGTTCAGTTTTAGTTCAGTTCTAGTTCAGTTCTAGTTCAGTTCTAGTTCAGTTCTAGTTCAGTTCTTGTTCAGTTCTAGTTCAGTTCTAGTTCAGTTCTAGTTCAGTTCTAGTTCAGTTCTAGTTCAGTTCTAGTTCTAGTTCAGTTCTAGTTCAGTTCTAGTTCAGTTCTAGTTCAGTTCTAGTTCAGTTCTAGTTCAGTTCTAGTTCTAGTTCTAGTTCAGTTCTAGTTCAGTTCTAGTTCTAGTCAGTTCGAGTTCAGTTCTAGTTCAGTTTCTAGTTCAGTTCTAGTTCAGTTCTAGTTCAGTTCTAGTTCAGTTCTAGTTCAGTTCTAGTTCAGTTCTAGTTCAGTTCTAGTTCAGTTCTAGTTCAGTTCTAGTTCAGTTCTAGTTCAGTTCTAGTTCAGTTCTAGTTCAGTCTAGTTCTGTTCCAGTTCTGTTCTAGTTCATATATAAAGAAAAATAAATTACTTAATTAATGTTCCAGTTATAACCTCTAACTGATTAATCCTTTTTTGTTACCAACGATTGAACTAACTAAATCAAACTGGATTTAACTTAAATCAAATTCACTGTAATGATTTCACTCTATTTGTGTAAATTTATGCCAATTTCAAATGCAATTTATTATAAACAGAAAAAGAATGAAAACGAAAACTGCAATGTACATATGTATAGAGTGACTGAATCCTGCACTTGCGGGGTAATAAAACGGAATGCCAAATAATGAATTATAATGCTCTGAGTCTGGGTGCTTCATAAAAATAAATCTTGTTAAATGCAAAATAGAAAGGGAATGCAAGGATTACGAATAAATATATATTTAAAAAAATCGTTGATTAAGTAGTAGTGTAAAAGCAAGGAAATGTAGGTGGAAACAATGAAAAATGTATAATAAAAATTATTGTGCTGATGGTAGTTGCTACAATCGATTGATATAAAATAAATAAAAAAAAAATGCTATAAGTTGGTTATTGGATCTGTGGTGGGAATCCAGAATGAATGGGGAATATGGAGATATTAGATATTTAAGTGGCTTCATATCTACTTTTCATGTTTGTTAGACCTGGTTCACACTGAAAAACTTTTTTTCGGAAACTTTTGATTATTGTGTGTGAGAGAAAGAGAAAGAAATATCAACCATTTCTTTCTCTCACACACAAAATCAAAAGTTTCTCAACAAAAGTGTCGCAGTGTGAACCAGGTCTTATAGCGTAATATTTAAAAAATACCCGTGTTAGAATATACGCTTTAGTAAACTTTGCGTTTCAGTTTTTAATAAATATTGCATTTAATTCCCTTGAGAGCTGTAAATTATATTTTCCTTGATTAAGTTTAAACAAACCAGTTAAAATGTATATTACCAGGATTTTTCATCTACTAACAGTGTTCCAGTATTTCTGCTTATTTGTTTGTGTTTCATTGTAATTATTAAGTTTTAAACAGAGTTTTTTTTTTGTTCAAACTTTATTTTTGAGTTTGTGTTTTTTTTCGCTTTCAGTTAAAATAAATTACTGTGATTTTTTTTTGAAACACAAACATGCTTTGTATTTGTTTCCTTTGGCTGGATAGCACCGTTCCATCCACTGTTCTGCTCTGCATGTTTTTAGCCAATTCATTTAAGTAAAACTTTGATTCTATAAAATAAACTTCAAGCTGCCATTTTTGTTGCTTCCTTTTTATACCCTACACCACTATAGTGGGGAGGGTATTATACGTTTGTGCTGATGTTTGTAACACACAAAAATATTGGTCCTACACCCACCTTTAAGTATACCGGTCGACTCAGAATCACATTTTGAGTCGATTAAGACATGTCCGTCCGTCCGTCAGGCCGCAATTTTCAAGATAATTTGATGAAATTTGGACCAAGCATGTTTTTTGGCACAAGGTTGAAAATGGTTGAAATCGGTCCATTATTTCACCTAGCCCCCATACAACGGTACCCTCCCGATTTGGGGTTTTTATGCCATAATTACGTCAAATATGCTACTATCTCTCTAAAAATTGGCACAAATAAGTTTTATATAAGTATAAATGACACTGCAGATTTTCGTAATGATAAGGGCCGATATTTGACCCTAGCCCCCATACAAACCCCCCTTCAAAAAATGTCTTAAACGTCTAAAATTGACTTGTAACCATTTGTATCGCAATGAAACTCAACATAATTAACTATTATTTAAAAATATATCTTTTTCCCAAATTTAATGAGGATCGGCCCATGTTTGACCTATACTCCTATATAAAAGCCTCATTTAAAAATTTGTTTTATCAATAAATTGCTTAAATACTTTGGAATTAAGGTAAAATTCAACATAAAAATTTCTTTGTGAAAAATAAAAATTTTTAAAATATACTCATGGTGTAGGGTATTATATGGTCGGCCATGCCCGACTATACTTTCCTACCTGTTTTTTTGGCGTCTGTTGTATCCTTAGTTACAATTGTGCATCTGAGGGTTTAACTTCATATTATACCCAATCTGCATGGTTTGAAGCAACATGTTTCGCTTCAGCGTTTGGTATGGTGATTGTGACAGTCACGCTTTTGTGGAAAAAATGGCGTAAAACTGAAAGTGGTTTTTGTTAAACTTTTATTTTGCATTGTGCGTTGAAAAAAAAAAGAAATGAAAATCTCTGCTCAATGTTTTATATCCTGTCTTTGAACAGGATGTTAAGCAAGTTGGCATGTCAGTGCGCGTCTGTGTGTGTTGGTAAATGTTGAAATGAAACGCGGTGTAAAACTCAATTAAACTTGAACATGTAACAGAGAGTTTGCTATTTAAAAATTGGTGGTTTTTGGCGAAACTTATTAAACCATCAGCGTAAATCTATTTTAGTATGTTGGCAAAAAGGATAAATGAAAAATATGAAATATTTATATGTATATATGTAAGTGTTATGAAGAAATTCCGTTTTGTTTGAAAATTCTCCTCAATACTCTTGAGTTTATTTTTATTTCCTAAAAATTTTAAATGATAATTTGAAAATTATGTCCCTTTGCGAGGAGGTTTGCAAAAAAGTTAATGAGAATCATTTCAAATTAATATTAATACAACTTTTTCCCAAAAATATGCAAACACACTCCCTTAAGAAACTTTGCTCTGGAAATCTCAAACCACTAAACGAATTTAAACATTAACACCGAGACACAAAGATGAACAAGACAAAAAATGTTTGTTTGTTTGCTACAACTCCCAAAGATTAGAGGCACGTATTGCTCACGTTATATATGCTCAATAGGATGGACCCATTTGGAAGGGAAAGCATTTTGCAATACCATTTCTCAAAAGGTTTATCCTGTGACTTTTTAATATTTGATACCCTTTCATGAATTTTCATTTAATCTCATTTAGATAGATAGACAGACAGACAGACAGACAGACAGACAGACAGACAGACAGACAAACAGACAGACAAACAGACAGACAGACAGACAGACAGACAGACAGACAGACAGACAGACAGACAAACAAACAAACAGACAGACAGATGGAAATAGCTTAATCGAAATTTTCTAATTTCCGTAGGAGCAACTTCCATTTAGGGGCCAACCTAATGAACAATTCCAAAAATTAAAAAGCACACGAGTCCATATTGCAATTTAAAAATTCTAGTGTTAACAAGTATTGTTGTGTTTTAGCAAAATCATGTTAGCCGGAAATTTTTGGACTATCTTTGTTTCCCCATATTGTTGTTAAGAAAAAGAGAATCTATTCATAAAAAATTAAAACAATACAAAACAATGAGCAAGCTAGGTTGAGGGTGGATGTTAAAGCAACAATGTTGTCACATTTTTTGTTTGTTTCCAAATTTCGAATCATATGGGAAATTGCACGTATGTTAAACAAAAGGACTAAAATAGCAACACATTCCTTCCAACAACTTCACCCGCCGTGTACAGCGTTCTTGCGTTTATTACAAGAATTTTTAGTAAAAAAACTAACGACAGCAATTTACAAGAATGTTAATAATGAAGTGTCGCGTATTTGTGACATGTTCTCATACCATTTGTTACATTTTTCTTATCTCATAGAAAAAACACAACCCAAACTAAACACTTTTTAGGAAGAAAGTTATATCTTTTTAGCCAAAAAAAAAAAAAAAAAAAATCAGAAAAGAATTCACTTGAAATACTTCATTTTGTCATGTATTCTTGATGGTTCTTTAAAATGATGCAGCACTATTGTCATGTGGCTACACTTAAGAAATAATTCCTTAAAAATTACTAACTCTTTACTTTACATCTAGGCGTTTCATAATGTCAACGTATATAATGACACATCAAAAAGTGTCACAATCTCCCTTTATAGTCTATGGTCTAGTCTATGGTCAAGTCTATAGTCTAGTCTATAGTCTAGTCTATAGTCTAGTCTATAGTCTAGTCTATAGTCTAGTCTATATCTAGTCTATAGTCTAGTCTATAGTCTAGTCTATAGTCTAGTCTATAGTCCTAGTCTATAGTCTAGTCTATAGTCTAGTCTATAGTCTAGTCTATAGTCTAGTCTATAGTCTAGTCTATAGTCTAGTCTATAGTCTAGTCTATAGTCTAGTCTATAGTCTAGTCTATAGTCTAGTCTATAGTCTAGTCTATAGTCTAGTCTATAGTCTAGTCTATAGTCTAGTCTATAGTCTAGTCTATAGTCTAGTCTATAGTCTAGTCTATAGTCTAGTCTATAGTCTAGTCTATAGTCTAGTCTATAGTCTAGTCTATAGTCTAGTCTATAGTCTAGTCTATAGTCTAGTCTATAGTCTAGTCTATAGTCTAGTCTATAGTCTATCTAGAGTCTAGTCTATAGTCTAGTCTATAGTCTAGTCTATAGTCTAGTCTATAGTCTAGTCTATAGTCTAGTCTGTAGTCTAGTCTATAGTCTAGTCTATAGTCTATAGTCTAGTCTATAGTCTATAGTCTAGTCTATAGTCTAGTCTATAGTCTAGTCTATAGTCTAGTCTATAGTCTAGTCTATAGTCTAGTCTATAGCTAGTCTATAGTCTAGTCTATAGTCTAGTCTATAGTCTAGTCTATAGTCTAGTCTATAGTCTAGTAGTCTAGTCTATAGTCTAGTCTATAGTCTAGTCTATAGTCTAGTCTATAGTCTAGTCTATAGTCTAGTCTATAGTCTAGTCTATAGTCTAGTCTATAGTCTAGTCTATAATCTAGTCTATAATCTAGTCTATAGTCTAGTCTATAGTCTAGTCTATAGTCTAGTCTATAGTCTAGTCTATAGTCTAGTCTATAGTCTAGTCTATAGTCTAGTCTATAGTCTAGTCTATAGTCTAGTCTATAGTCTAGTCTATAGTCTAGTCTATAGTCTAGTCTATAGTCTAGTCTATTATCTAGTCTATAGTCTAGTCTATAGTCTAGTCTATAGTCTAGTCTATAGTCTAGTCTATAGTCTAGTCTATAGTCTATTAGTCTAGTCTATAGTCTAGTCTATAGTCTAGTCTATAGTCTAGTCTATAGTCTAGTCTATAGTCTAGTCTATAGTCTAGTCTATAGTCTAGTCTATAGTCTAGTCTATCTGTCTAGTCTATAGTCTAGTCTATAGTCTAGTCTAGTCTCTCTAGTCTATAGTCTAGTCTATAGTCTAGTCTATAGTCTAGTCTATAGTCTAGTCTATAGTCTAGTCTATAGTCTAGTCTATAGTCTAGTCTATAGTCTAGTCTATAGTCTAGTCTATAGTCTAGTCTATAGTCTAGTCTATAGTCTAGTCTATAGTCTAGTCTATAGTCTAGTCTAGTCTATATGTCTAGTCTATAGTCTAGTCTAGTCTAGTCTATAGTCTAGTCTATGTCTAGTCTAGTCTATAGTCTAGTCTATAGTCTAGTCTATAGTCTAGTCTATAGTCTAGTCTATAGTCTAGTCTCTAGTCTAGTCTATAGTCTAGTCTCTAGTCTAGTCTCTAGTCTAGTCTCTAGTCTAGTCTATAGTCTAGTCTATAGTCTAGTCTATAGTCTAGTCTATAGTCTAGTCTATAGTCTAGTCTATAGTCTAGTCTATAGTCTAGTCTATAGTCTAGTCTATAGTCTAGTCTATAGTCTAGTCTATAGTAGTCTATAGTCTAGTCTATAGTCTAATTGACGTAATTTTGCTCAGTGTATTTAGCCATCGAAGAAACATCAATTCGTGGTTATACTTACAACATAACTATTGTATTTCTTTCATTCGTCGTGCCTGAAGTGACAATGTCATCACTTGCCAATGTGTCAGGAACATTTCTACTTGTGTAGTTTACAAAAGAACTTTTGTGTTTTACAAGAGAATTTTCTTCTTTTTTTGTGATAGTTAGGAAAATGAAAATTCTAAAATTTTTTTTTACTCTAAACTAAATTGACTACATCCCAGCAAAAACATGGTTATGACTTGTACTTTCACAACAATTTACTTTTGAGTGACTACTAAATGCCGTCTAAATTATCACAAACAGACAAGTAACTTTGTGTGAAAACTATTGCAGACGCAGTGGACGTATACTTGTCGGCTATTTTGTATTCATAAAACTACTTACTTAACTCCTTAACTCGGGGTAAGTACTTACTTAACTACCTATTTGTAAGCGAGGGAGCTAAGTGCATGCTTCTAATGTCATCATCGTGTTAAAATATTGACATAGGATGCTATTGTGCAAATAAATTTTAGTGTTTTAACTTCTTCCTAATGACAGTTTTTGCTGGGATGTTTTCCTATTTAGTTTATTTTACTTACAATGTTCGTGGTTAAATACTTTTGTTAACCTTTTACTTTTTTAACTGATAAAATAAATTAAATTTTTGAAAAATATTATTATTACGTCTTAATTCAGTTTAGTTTTCTGTTAAGCAAAATTTCTTTAAATTATTTTGTTCTCTATTGAAATATTCTTATTTATTTTTTCCTACAAACATTTATTTATAACTTATTGGCATCTATGAAGAGTCCATTAAATACAACATAATAAAAAAAGAACAAAACTAAATCTTAATTAAAGTTGAATATTAATTCTATTTCATTTGAATTGTACAACATCGTCTGCCGTATTTTTCTTCCTATGAATCGTGGTAAAACTTTATTTCAATTCTTAAATAAACAGACATTGTAAAGTATAATTTCCTTTGGTTGGCATAGTGGCAACCGTAACCACAATTAATTATCATTCAATCTCAATATGTACTTTTATACCCCCAGACTCCCCACCAAAACAATACTGCCCCAAAGCAAACATCCCCCACAACAGTGGAAAAATAATATTGAAGAAAACCTTAGGCAGGAAGGAGTCTTTGGCGTGAGCAACACTTTTTATTCATTTTATGCCACCTTCTTTATGCTATGCTTTTTTTTTGCCTTTTTATTTTTGATTATAATTTATTGCATAACTTAGGGGAACAAATACACCCTCATTGTGTGTCTTTAAGATGTATTTGTTGCCTTCATTTTTTGTAATTCTTTCCAAATTCTTGTTTAATATTTAAATAGATTTTTTTTCCGAAACTTAAAAGGCAAATGGAAAAAATCGAACTAAAAGTACAAAATAATGTTCGTATTAGATACACTGCTGACAATTGCAAGATTTATGGCATTTACGATATTTTGAACAGTTTTAGCTTAAATAAAACCAAAATAAGGTAAAAATCCTGCTAAAAATATTAAACAAATAGATTCTCTTGTTACCAGCCAAACAGAAGCAACAAATAATTGTAGTAAGTGGGTTCGTAAATCTATTGACTGGTGGGTCTCGTTTTTTTAATCTTTAGTTACCTTTTTTTCTGCTCTAACAAGTAGTGATTTATGTTTTGTTTATTTTTTCACTTTTTTAAAATTATTGTTCTATAATAAATATTTATTATGACACATTTAGTTTGACAGGGGATTTGAAGGAGTTTTGCGATATAATTTTAAGGAGTTAGGGAATAAGTTTTCAATTGTTAATGTTAAAATTAAATACAATTTAAAAATGCTTAAGTCAGTTATAAAATAAAGAGTCCAGGGAGGCTAAGGGATTAAATTTAAGTACATATCTTTTAAAAGTCTTAGGAGCATTGAGCAACTTTTTGGTATTTAATCCATGTAAGAAACTCACAAACTTCACTCAAATTTTAAAGTAATAAAAAGCTTTGGATGAACTAGACCTGAACTAGAACTGAGCTAGAACTGAACTAGAACTGAACTAGAACTGAACTAGAACTGAACTAGAACTGAACTAGAACTGAACTAGAACTGAACTAGAACTGAACTAGAACTGAACTAGAACTGAACTAGAACTGAACTAGAACTGAACTAGAACTGAACTAGAACTGAACTAGAACTGAACTAGAACTGAACTAGAACTGAACTAGAACTGAACTAGAACTGAACTAGAACTGAACTAGAACTGAACTAGAACTGAACTAGAACTGAACTAGAACTGAACTAGAACTGAACTAGAACTGAACTAGAACTGAACTAGAACTGAACTAGAACTGAACTAGAACTGAACTAGAACTGAACTAGAACTAGAATGAACTAGAACTGAACTAGAACTGAACTAGAACTGAACTAGAACTGAACTAGAACTGAACTAGAACTGAACTAGAACTGAACTAGAACTGAACTAGAACTGAACTAGAACTGAACTAGAACTGAACTAGAACTGAACTAGAACTGAACTAGAACTGAACTAGAACTGAACTAGAACTGAACTAGAACTGAACTAGAACTGAACTAGAACTGAACTAGAACTGAACTAGAACTGAACTAGAACTGAACTAGAACTGAACTAGAACTGAACTAGAACTAGAACTGAACTAGAACTGAACTAGAACTGAACTAGAACTGAACTAGAACTGAACTAGAACTGAACTAGAACTGAATTAGAACTGAATTAGAACTGAATTAGAACTGAACTAGAACTGAACTAGAACTGAATTAGAACTGAACTAGAACTGAACTAGAACTGAACTAGAACTGTACTAGAACTGAACTAGAATTGAGCTAGCAGTTCAAAAGTCTTAAATAAAGCTTCATTACCTTTTTAACAAAATCACAGACGTATTATTTAATTCTACCGAAAAGCTACCATTTTTTACTCGTTCTGAATGAGTGTAGAAGAGTAAATGATTGCCAAAAACTAGTGCAATTGAATTTAGTTTCTAGAAAAAGGGAATTAGTAAATAAACTGAATCATCACTCAAATAAAAAAAGTAATTGTAAGAAATGTTTCTTTAAATACACAAAACACTAATCAAATTAAAACAGCAAACACAGCAATAAAGCCCGAACAAACAAACACGCGTTTAAGAATTTATACAAATACCTATATACATACATATGTATGAATGTATGTATGTAAGTATGGCTGGGTATTTGTACATGAATTCATTATATGAGAACTCATTAGTATAGCAAGCAAAGACCTTTTTGAATCTATGAATGAATGTGCTTTTATAAATACATACAACTAATGCTTCTATGGCTGTTAAAAATAATCCTTTTTATCAAACAGAGGAAAATATCTTAAAGATATTTAACTTCATGTCAGGAGCAAAAACTAATTGCAACGTTTAATTTAAACTTAAAATGCATGAGTGAGCAAAACTCCAAAATGATAAAACTAAAATTCAAAGTTTATAATTAAGATAATTAAGTTGTTTTTGATAAATAGTGAGATATTATTGAATTAATGTGGAGAAAATTAAGATTTTTGAAAACAATAAAAGATCACAAATTGCTTTAGTTTTCAGTTTTGTCTAAGGATCTAAAGACAGTTTAAGTTTAACATATGTATGTATATATGTACCCACCCTTGATAATTATGTTTTACACAATATCAGTTAATTTTATTTCTAACTTTTCTTTTTTTTCAACCACAACTTAACAACAAACTACAAGTGTTTGTCGCAAATCACTTAGAGCACACTAAACTTCTTGGCTTCTTCTTCGTTATATATCTCACTACAGGAGTTTAAGATAAATCTCTTCATTTATAATGCATTCAATGCATTTACCTTTAAAATGAAGTGACTAAAGAAAGTGCACAAACACTATTAATGGAAAGAACTTACAAAAAAAACTAAACTTTACTAAATTTGCCAAATAAGTAACATGTAAAACTGAAATATTAACAAACAACAAGACTTGCAACACTCACTCAATTCTGTCGAAGTAGCTAGAACTTATATAAGCTGTTCCATATAAGCAAACATCTTTTGCAAGTTTCAAGAGAAATCTTATCATCATCATCGTCATCATTTCGTATGGAAAGAAGAAACTTAATCAGATTATTGTTTAATATTTTGTAGTTTACTTAAAATAGGATCTACAACAAAAACTTGTAATAAATATGTTGCAGTTTATTTTGCTGTTGTTAGTTTTTCTGTGGTATAACTTTGTGTCATGCAGAGATCGATGTTTATACCCTACACCACTTTAGTGGGGAGGGTATATTGGATTTGTGCTGATGTTTGTAACATACAAAAATATTCGTCCTAGACCCACCTTAAAGTATACCAATCGGCTTAGAATCGTTTTCTGAGTCGATTAAGCTATGTCCGTCCGTCCGTCCGTCTGGCTGGCTGGCTGGCTGGCTGTCCATGTAAACCTTGTGCGCAAGGTACAGGTCGCAATTTTCAAGATAATTGGATGAAATTTGGCACGCACGTTTTATTTGACCCAAGGACGAAGCCTATTGAAAATGGCTAAAATCGGTCCATTATTTCACCTAGCCCCCATAGAACAGAACCCCCCGAAAAGGGCTTCTGAGCTCATAATTATGTTAAATATATAGATATATCGATAAAATACGGCACAACTAAGTTTTATAGAAGTCTTGATGACCCTGCCAAATTTCATAAAGATCGGGCCCCATTTGACCCTAGCTCCCATACAAAGTCCTCTTCAGAAAATTACTTGAATGTCCCAAATTAACTTATAAACACAAATATCGTGATGAAATTCAGCACAATAAAATATTATGTAAATATAAATATATTCACAAAATTTTATCGGGCTTGGTCCATATTTGCCCCTAGCCCCCATATAAAGCATCTTTCAGAAAATTAGTTTTTCATCCATAAATTGCTTAAATGTATCGGAACAAGGGAATATTGAAGATAAATGCTTTATTATGATAAATAAATCACATTTAATATTCATAACTGGTGTAGGGTATCATATGGTCGGCCACGCCCGACTATACTTTCTTACTTGTTTTATTTTAGAACCTTAATTTATTCCAACATTAATAACAAATGAGGTATAAACATTGTTGCCAATTTGACGTTTTTCCGCCCACGTCATATCTGATGTTTTTACACCACAATTTTGAAATGTCTATAGTTAGTCTAGTCTATAGTCTAGTTCATAGTCTAGTCCTATAGTCTAGTCTATAGTCTAGTCTATAGTCTAGTCTATAGTCTAGTCTATAGTCTAGTCTATAGTCTAGTCTATAGTCTAGTCTATAGTCTAGTCTATAGTCTAGTCTATAGTCTAGTCTTGTCTAGTCTATAGCTAGTCTATAGTCTAGTCTATAGTCTAGTCTCTAGTTAGTCTATAGTCTCGTCTATAGTCTAGTCTATAGTCTAGTCTATAGTCTAGGTCTATAGTCTGTCTATAGTCTAGTCTATAGTCTAGTCTATAGTCTAGTCTATAGTCTAGTCTATAGTTCTATAGGTCTATAGTCTAGTCTATAGTTAGTCTATAGTCTAGTCTATAGTCTAGTCTATAGTCTAGTCTATAGTCTAGTCTATAGTCTAGTCTATAGTCTAGTCTATAGTCTAGTCTATAGTCTAGTCTATAGTCTAGTCTATAGTTAGTCTATAGTCTAGTCTATAGTCTAGTCTATAGTCTAGTCTTATTCTAGTCTATAGTCTAGTCTATAGTCTAGTCTATAGTCTAGTCTATAGTCTAGTCATAGTCTAGTCTATAGTCTAGTCTATAGTCTAGTCTATAGTCTAGTCTATAGTCTAGTCTATAGTCTAGTCTATAGTCTAGTCTATAGACTATAGTCTAGTCTATAGACTATAGTCTAGTCTATAGTCTAGTCTATCTAGTCTAGTCTATAGTCTAGTCTATAGTCTAGTCTATAGTCTAGTCTATAGTCTAGTCTATAGTCTAGTCTATAGTCTAGTCTATAGTCTAGTCTATAGTCTAGTCTATAGTCTAGTCTATAGTCTAGTCTATAGTCTAGTCTATAGTCTAGTCTATAGTCTAGTCTATAGTCTAGTCTATAGTCTAGAGTATAGCCTTGTCAAGCATAAACTATAGGAGATAAAATGTTATAATTATTAATATCGATATTATTCGCAATTACAGGAATCATGTAAGATCAATAAAAAATTTTCAAAAAATAGTGATTACATCTTTTTTGTCAAATATTTGATAGATGTGAACGTACATTCACTGTTGCCGAATGTATTTCCTTTTTTTTTGTTTTTTTGTAATGAATATTTTATATGTTTTTTGAACAACAGTTTTCAGCATAAATACATAAAAGTAGTAACTTTAACAGTGTGGAAAAAAGGATATTGAAATAAGTATACATAACATGCATGAATATTATTTACGATATACTTTTTTTAAGAATTTGCGACTACTTTTTTATGAAGTGCATTTTTTCTGTTTTTCTTTTTAGGTTATATACCTACTGCTCAAGGTAAGTCAATAGATTCAAGGAAGTTGGCAACAACATATTAAATGTTGTTGTTTAGATTTGGTATGAATGTTGTTTTCGCAAAGTTCCAATAATTTTTAATCTAGTTGGGGGCGACCCTAATGTTTCCTTTTTTTATCTTGTAATATTAGCGTAACCATATATACATACAATATACAAAACTTTGTGATTAAAACTATTAAAAGATACGAATATCATCCGATTGCATTAGAAAAGTCGTAATATGATTTTTGAACATCTAACATGTGCGAAACGAATATATTCTAGAATATCCATTTTCCAGTCTTAATCGTCCATTATTTGAACTTATTATTCTATCGCTTTGTGTTTTGTGTTAATTTTTTTCAATTAAATCAACTCATCAACCATTTTGAAAACTCATAAACCCATCCTAACACTGCGTAAACCCATCAACAAAAACATTCATTTAAAATGCCTAAAACATATGCAATTAATTTAATGTCATTTATTTCAATTCATACATGTAATTTGTCGACATTGTATTATGTAGTTGTTGTTGTTGTATTACAATTAATTTCCCAAATGTATTCAAATTTCTGAACATTCACAAAAGCCAATGAAAGCCCCAAACATGGATACAATGTTGAAAACATAACTTGTTGTTGTTAAAATGGTTTGAAATAACTTCGTTGGCCAACGAACAGAGTGTGTAATGAAAATGGTGAATGGTCATGGTGAAAGGAATTATGATAATACTGATAGTCAGGACAGTGAGACTGACTATGAACTTGGAAATGATGATGACATTATACATTTGTAAGGAAATAACACAATTTTATAACAAATTCCAGTTTTCTCTAGAAATTGAAGAGATGTAAACAAGTAGAGTAAAATTTTAATATGTGGCAAAATTACAATTTAACATTCTTCATCAACAAACTATTAATTCATTTTAGTTTTGGGGTTTTCGGAATATTTTTATATGTATGTAACTTCAAACTTATTCCCTTTTATATTGTATAACAGATTTATCAGAAAACTTTATTAAAGTGAATGACTTTTGCATATTTGGGGCAAATATGTGGAACGATTCAGTTTAAGTAAATTTATTTTTTCATCATCAACCAACAGATGTACATAAAATGTAAATATGTATGTATGGACGTAGATACATATGTACTGTGTACAAGCGAAAGTTGGACGAAGGAAATAAAAAGGACGAGTAAACCGAAAACATTTGGACAAAACGAATTGGTTAAAATGTATGAATGTTTAAATTGTACAAGTTGATTGATGACCGCTTGTCAGTTGCATATGACATGTATGTGTCATTGTAATGGTTGTTGTTAGTTTTTCTCTCTCTCTATTCTGTTTCCTTTTTTGTTGGAAAATTAAAACATTTGACAATTTTTGTGTGTAATGGCTTATTATTAGCTTGTAAATATTTTATTTAAACAAGTTTGACATAATTTTGTAAACATTTAATTAATTTTTAATTGAACAATATTTCATGGATGCAATGAATTTTAATGTAAAGCCACACCCAAAAGTATGCTATAGATTTTTGTGAATAACTAACTAACTAACTAACTACTAACTAACTAACTAACTAACTAACTAACTAACTAACTAACTAACTAACTAACTAACTAACTAACTAACTACTAACTACTAACTAACTAACTAACTAACTAACTAACTAACTACTAACTAACTAACTAACTAACTAACTAACTAACTAACTAACTAACTAACTAACTAACTAACTAACTAACTAACTACTAACTAACTAACTAACTAACTAACTAACTACTAACTACTAACTAACTAACTAACTAACTAACTAACTAACTAACTAACTAACTAACTAACTAACTAACTAACTAACTAACTAACTAACTAACTAACTAACTAACTAACTAACTAACTAACTAACTAACTAACTAACTAACTAACTAATACTAACTAACTAACTAACTAACTAACTAACTAACTAACTAACTAACTAACTAACTAACTAACTAACTAACTAACTAACTAACTACTAACTAACTAACTAACTACTAACTAACTACTAACTAACTAACTAACTAACTAACTAACTAACTAACTAACTAACTAACTAACTAACTAACTAACTAACTAACTAACTAACTAACTAACTAACTAACTAACTAACTAACTAACTAACTAACTAACTAACTACTAACTAACTAACTAACTAACTACTAACTAACTAACTAACTAACTAACTAACTAACTAACTAACTAACTACTAACTAACTAACTAACTAACTAACTAACTAACTAACTAACTAACTAACTAACTAACTAACTAACTACTAACTAACTAACTAACTACTAACTAACTAACTAACTAACTAACTAACTAACTAACTAACTAACTAACTAACTAACTAACTAACTAACTAACTAACTAACTAACTAACTAACTAACTAACTAACTAACTAACTAACTAACTAACTAACTAACTAACTAACTAACTAACTAACTAACTAACTAACTAACTACTAACTAACTAACTAACTAACTAACTAACTAACTAACTAACTACTAACTAACTAACTAACTAACTAACTAACTAACTAACTAACTAACTAACTAACTAACTAACTAACTAACTAACTAACTAACTAACTAACTAACTAACTAACTAACTAACTAACTAACTAACTAACTAACTAACTAACTAACTAACTAACTAACTAACTACTAACTAACTAACTACTAACTAACTAACTAACTAACTAACTAACTAACTAACTAACTAACTAACTAACTAACTAACTAACTAACTAACTAACTACTAACTAACTAACTAACTAACTAACTAACTAACTAACTAACTAACTAACTAACTAACTAACTAACTAACTAACTAACTAACTAACTAACTAACTAACTAACTAACTAACTAACTAACTAACTAACTAACTAACTAACTAACTAACTAACTAACTAACTAACTAACTAACTAACTAACTAACTAACTAACTAACTAACTAACTAACTAACTACTAACTAACTAACTAACTAACTAACTAACTAACTAACTAACTAACTAACTAACTAACTAACTAACTAACTAACTAACTAACTAACTAACTAACTAACTAACTAACTAACTAACTAACTAACTAACTAACTAACTACTAACTAACTAACTAACTAACTAACTAACTAACTAACTAACTAACTAACTAACTAACTAACTAACTAACTAACTAACTAACTAACTAACTAACTAACTAACTAACTAACTAACTAACTCTAACTAACTAACTAACTAACTAACTAACTACTAACTAACTAACTAACTACTAACTAACTAACTAACTAACTAACTAACTAACTAACTAACTAACTAACTAACTAACTAACTAACTAACTAACTAACTAACTAACTAACTAACTAACTAACTAACTAACTAACTAACTAACTAACTAACTAACTAACTAACTAACTAACTAACTAACTAACTAACTAACTAACTAACTAACTAACTAACTAACTAACTAACTAACTAACTAACTAACTAACTAACTAACTAACTAACTAACTAACTAACTAACTACTAACTAACTAACTACTAACTAACTAACTAACTAACTAACTAACTAACTAACTAACTAACTAACTAACTAACTAACTAACTAACTAACGAACTAACTAACTAACTAACTAACTAACTAACTAACTAACTAACTAACTAACTAACTAACTAACTAACTAACTAACTAACTACTAACTAACTAACTAACTAACTAACTAACTAACTAACTAACTAACTAACTAACTACTACTAACTAACTAACTAACTAACTAACTAACTAACTAACTAACTAACTAACTAACTAACTACTAACTAACTAACTACTAACTAACTAACTAACTAACTAACTAACTACTAACTAACTAACTAACTAACTAACTAACTAACTAACTAACTAACTAACTAACTAACTAACTAACTAACTAACTAACTAACTAACTAACTAACTAACTAACTAACTAACTAACTAACTAACTAACTAACTAACTAACTAACTAACTAACTAACTAACTAACTAACTAACTAACTAACTAACTAACTAACTAACTAACTAACTAACTAACTAACTAACTAACTAACTAACTAACTAACTACTAACTAACTACTAACTAACTAACTAACTAACTAACTAACTAACTAACTAACTAAACTAACTAACTAACTAACTAACTAACTAACTAACTAACTAACTAACTAACTAACTAACTAACTAACTAACTAACTAACTAACTAACTAACTAACTAACTACTAACTAACTAACTAACTAACTAACTAACTAACTAACTAACTAACTAACTAACTAACTAACTACTAACTAACTAACTAACTAACTACAACTAACTAACTAACTAACTAACTAACTAACTAACTAACTAACTAACTAACTAACTAACTAACTAACTAACTAACTAACTAACTAACTAACTAACTAACTAACTAACTAACTAACTAACTAACTACTAACTAACTAACTAACTAACTAACTAACTAACTAACTAACTAACTAACTAACTACTACTAACTAACTAACTAACTAACTAACTAACTAACTAACTAACTAACTGACTAACTAACTAACTAAATCAGCATAAAATTTGACACGGACGTAGCCAAGGAGCATTCAATTTTAAGTTATGAAAATGGATACCACTAATGCTCCAGGGGCGGCGCTATGGGGCTTAACGTAGGGTACCTTCGGCATGTAAAATTTTTAAACACGTGTCATTTTTTGTTTCACATTCGATATCATAGATTTGTAGTCTAACATGTTGCGTAGAGGACTTACTAACGAAGCAATATTGCGATTGCTGAAATTAAGTGGACAGACTTTTTGAGTTATGAATGGGGCTAACAAGCGAAGTGGTCATATGATTATTACTTTTTTTTTACAACAACATTTACATATTTCCTTCTCTTGTCCCTACAATTATATCACTCACTATAATAAACCCACTTCAAAGTTTAAATAAAAATAAACAAAATCTGAAAAATTTGTTTAGAACACATACTCCCAACTTCCTAAAAGCTACATAAATAGTATAAATATAATTAATTTAAATAAAATATAAATACTTTTTTCCCAAATAGTAAAAACGCACTATGTTTGTGAGTTCTGCAAAAAAAAAAGAAAACTTTTTTTTCAGTTCTCTACTAACAAAAACTTTTCCATATATTTTTGAAAAATTACTCATATGAGTAGAAGAAGAAGTATAAAATAAAAAAAAAAACAAACTAAAATTGAAACTCAGGAAACATATGGTTGAAAACATTAATAATATTTTTTTGAGGGTGGCAGAGGAAAATTGTGAGCTTTTGTATACAAAAGGTCATTCAACCTGTTAAAGTTTGTGGCAAATATTAAAAAATAAGTTTCAGTTTAAATTTGTAGAATTTGAAATATTGATGGAATGAATGGCTGAAATAACATAGTTTTAAAACAAAAACGTCAAAATAACAGTTAACAAATTAACCAAATTATTTGGCCACTTTTTCCTAAAAATAATCCAAATAAAAACTTGATAAAACTTTACACAACCTCTATTACAAATGCTCTATATTTTTGGGTATTGTTGAAATTTCATTAGATCTATTCTAGTGCAAATAAATGGCCACAAACACAATAATACTTGATTTTCTATTTATATAATTTTTGCGGTCAAAAAACAGTTAAAACAAATACTTTTAGTTCTAACAGCACTGCAAATCAAACAAATAAAAAAAAACTTGGAACTGACCAAAAAAAAATAGACTTTAAAGGCAAAATACTCAACTACTCTTAAAAGCCCACAACGAATACTAAACTGCTCTACTCCTAAAAGTATACTATGACTATATAATAAATGTAAAACAAATAAAGTTTTCTATGAGTTTATATTTTTGCATAAAAACACAACAAACAACTGCAACAAAAACATTCAAAACCATAACAATTAACACAAATAATAAAAACAAAATTGTTGTTTTTTTTCTACATTTTATTATTGTTTATTTTTGTTTTTATTGTATTTGTGGGAGCAAAAATGGCAACTGAAATGAATTCATGCCCAACAGTAAAAGAAAAACTCTCAACCCGTTGAGACTAATTGAATTTCAATGCAACAGTGGACACGAATTTTAACTTTTAAAATAAATAACAAAATACAAACAAATACATTCATAGACCAACAGACACATGAACTAGATATTGGAACCTGCAGTATGGGGTGACAGTCCTCAGCATTAGCTAGGTGACTAGTTACTTTAGCATGAGTTTGTTAATTGACTCTTTGGAGACTTTGATTCTAAATACATTTGATTTCTTATGGCAGATAACATTCTGATTTACAAATAAAAAAAAACACAATTTCCAAAGGTCCCCTCTAGATTACCTGGGGGCACCAAAGTGACGACTGTCTTCGACCCAATACATACAAGTTAGAGTCGCTATATTGACATCTTGACAAACTGTTGGGTTAGTTCTAGTATTAATCCTGATATAGAATGACCAGAAGCCTAAAGGTATGCAATAATTTTGGGAGAAAATATGAGTAATCACAAAATAAGCTTATTTTTTAATTTAAACCTGTTTTAACGAAGTTATAAGCAATTTTAGTTTTCTCATGTTTTTTGACTAAAAAATCGATTTTTGAGGGAAAATATGAGTGATCACAAAATAAGCTTATTTTTCAATTTAAACGTGTTTTAAACGAAGTTACAGGCGATTTTAGTTTT
>NW_023996697.1:0-35034 GCF_015586225.1 Lucilia sericata | reverse complement strand
CAGACTATAGTCTAGGTATAGTCCAGACTATAGTATAGGTATAGTCCAGACTATAGTCTAGGAATAGTACAGACTATAGTCTATAGTCCAAACTATATTCTAGCCTCTAGTCCAGACTATTGCATAGTCTGTAGACCACACTATAGTCTACACACAGAAAACAGATCGATTGGAAATCGGTTACCATGATAAATATTTAGTTAAATTAATTAAAATTGTATAGATGTTATTGAAAAACTGTATAATTACTGATTTTCTATATTCGAAGAATTAAAAACCATAGTATAATCGAATTGTGGTTGTAACATTTTCAAATCAATAATTTGAACTGAATTCTATTGGTTATTAAATTCATTTGTGAATTCCATAAATGCACCCGACTTTTATTTAGGATTAAATGTGAGAACATCAAATATTAGTCTCTGTACCGAAAAACAGTAGAAAGTAAAAAAATATTGACCACTGCAACCAATTATCAACTGATAAAATTATTTAAATTTAATTACGGGTAAAGGAACCAAATTCGATGTTCACACCGATCAATTGGTAATTATATGACGTATACAAAATAAATAAAATAAAACGATTTTATAATTGAATAATAAAACTAATAACAATTAAATGTAAATTAATACGGAAAATGGGATAGAAAAGGTAAGTTTAGTCTATTTTATATCTTGAGCATCTATTTGTGTTATTTTCCTATAATCTTTACTAATTTACAGCAGTTCCTTTGGAAATGTTGGACAGAATTAAGCGCAAAATCCCTGGTACATAAACATAGCTTTTACCATCAATATCTCAAAACTAGAGAAGAAAAGTGACTATTTCATAGTAATAAGTTTTGTAGGCTTGTAAATGTACATTTATATTATTGTAATTATTTTATACAAAATAAAATATATTTTCAAATAAACATAATCCAAAAATTGGTTTTAATAAATAATATTTCAGTTCCAAATACCGATAATTTCGATCCAGATTATCGAATAATAATTTAAAATAGTTGCGTACACCATATATTCAGTAACAGGAACCGAATTTTACAGTAGTTACAATCGAATTATGGGATAGTTGTGAGAACCGACTGAATTCGATTGGAAACAAATTCGGTTATCACAACGAATCTGTTTTCTCTGTGTAGTTTATACTCTAGTCTATATGCCAGAGTATAGTCTAGTAGTTTAGTCCAGATTATATACTATTCCATCGTCCTGGCTATATTATAGTATGTAGTCTATACTAGTCTTCGTCAGATTCGGCCACATTTTCCTTTTAAAAAATTTTCCCTCTTTCTATAGATATTGTAAAGTAATTTCCTTTATTTGTTAACAGCTACAGTAAAAGATATATAAAAAAACTAAAAGAAGAGAACTGTCGAACGTTATTACCCACAATCATTGAGATGAAGTTCAAATTTCCAATTCTTAGAAGTAAAAGTCACATTTAGCAACAACATCATTCTTTTGATAAATTTAAAAACAAGAAAATTAAGCAAAAAAAAAATCCAAAAGAAAATTTGCTTTTGGGGTTTAAAAGATTTATTTTCTATTCAAATATTTTTTTGGGGAATTTTGTATGGATTTCATTCGACACCGGTATGGAAATTTTGATGGGTAATTTATGGTTATTTTTAGGAATTATGGCGTAATTTTAAACACGTTTTTTCTTGATAACTGTTAAATGTTCTTTACATGTGTTTAGGGAGTTAGAAAAGAATTTTGGTTTTGTTGCAGAAATTTCAATGGTTACAGTTTGAAAAGTTAAACAAGAGACAGAAGACGTAATAAAGAAAAGACTTTAGATGTAGAGATTTCGCGAATTTAGAAAACAAAAGAAGTCTAGCGGACAATGTTTATTTTAATCTGGAAACAAGAATATATGTATTCTTTCACATTTGCTAAAGTTGAAGAAAATTACAAATATTTATTAAATTCAAAGGCTCAATAAAACAGAACTAGAGCTGAACTAGAACTGAACTAGAACTGAACTAGAACTGAACTAGAACTGAACTAGAACTGAACTAGAACTGAACTAGAACAGAACTAGAACTGAACTAGAACTGAACTAGAACTGAACTAGAACTGAACTAGAACTGAACTAGAACTGAACTAGAACTGAACTAGAACTGAACTAGAACTGAACTAGAACTGAACTAGAACTGAACTAGAACTGAACTAGAACTGAACTAGAACTGAACTAGAACTGAACTAGAACTGAACTAGAACTGAACTAGAACTGAACTAGAACTGAACTAGAACTGAACTAGAACTGAACTAGAACTGAACTAGAACTGAACTAGAACTGAACTAGAACTGAACTAGAACTGAACTAGAACTGAACTAGAACTGAACTAGAACTGAACTAGAACTGAACTAGAACTGAACTAGAACTGAACTAGAACTGAACTAGAACTGAACTAGAACTGATCTAGAACTGAACTAGTACTGAACTAGAACTGAACTAGAACTGAACTAGAATAGAACTAGAACAGAACTAGAACAGAACAGAACTAGAACAGAACTAGAACAGAACTAGAACTAGAACAGAACTAGAACAGAACTAGAACAAACTAGAAAATAGAACAGAACTAGAACAGAACTAGAACAGAACAGAACTAACGAACTAGAACAGAACAGAACTAGAACTAGAACTAGAACTAGAACTAAACAGAACTAGAACAGAACAGAACTAGAACAGAACTAGAACAGAACTAGAACAGAACTAGAACAGAACTAGAACAGAACTAGAACAGAACAGAACTAGAACTAGAACAGAACTAGAACAGAACTAGAACAGAACTAGAACAGAACTAGAACAGAACTAGAACAGAACTAGAACAGAACTAGAACAGAACTAGAACAGAACTAGAACAGAACTAGAACAGAACTAGAACAGAACTAGAACAGAACTAGAACAGAACTAGAACAGAACTAGAACAGAACTAGAACAGAACTAGAACAGAACTAGAACAGAACTAGAACAGAACTAGAACAGAACTAGAACAGAACTAGAACAGAACTAGAACAGAACTAGAACAGAACTAGAACAGAACTAGAACAGAACTAGAACAGAACTAGAACAGAACTAGAACAGAACTAGAACTGACCTAGAACTGAACTAGAACTGAACTAGAACTGAACAAGAACTGAACAAGAACTGAACAAAAACTGAATTAGAACTAAACTAGAACTGAACTAGAACTGATCTAGAACTGAACTAGAACTGAACTAGAACTGAACTAGAACTGAACTAGAACTGAACTAGAACTGAACTAGAACTGAACTAGAACTGAACTAGAACTGAACTAGAACTGAACTAGAACTGAACTAGAACTGAACTAGAACTGAACTAGAACTGAACTAGAACTGAACTAGAACTGAACTAGAACTGAACTAGAACTGAACTAGAACTGAACTAGAACTGAACTAGAACTGAACTAGAACTGAACTAGAACTGAACTAGAACTGAACTAGAACTGAACTAGAACTGAACTAGAACTGAACTAGAACTGAACTAGAACTGAACTAGAACTGAACTAGAACTGAACTAGAACTGAACTAGAACTGAACTAGAACTGAACTAGAACTGAACTAGAACTGAACTAGAACTGAACTAGAACTGAACTAGAACTGAACTAGAACTGAACTAGAACTGAACTAGAACTGAACTAGAACTGAACTAGAACTGAACTAGAACTGAACTAGAACTGAACTAGAACTGAACTAGAACTGAACTAGAACTGAACTAGAACTGAACTAGAACTGAACTAGAACTGAACTAGAACTGAACTAGAACTGAACTAGAACTGAACTAGAACTGAACTAGAACTGAACTAGAACTGAACTAGAACTGAACTAGAACTGAACTAGAACTGAACTAGAACTGAACTAGAACTGAACTAGAACTGAACTAGAACTGAACTAGAACTGAACTAGAACTGAACTAGAACTGAACTAGAACTGAACTAGAACTGAACTAGAACTGAACTAGAACTGAACTAGAACTGAACTAGAACTGAACTAGAACTGAACTAGAACTGAACTAGAACTGAACTACTGAACTAGAACTGAACTAGAACTGAACTAGAACTGAACTAGAACTGAACTAGAACTGAACTAGAACTGAACTAGAACTGAACTAGAACTGAACTAGAACTGAACTAGAACTGAACTAGAACTGAACTAGAACTGAACTAGAACTGAACTAGAACTGAACTTTAACTGAACTATTCGAATAAATTGCCATACATAAATATACATATGTATATGTATGTACTCTATTTCTTTCCAGTTCTGTTTTGTAAAACCATTATTTTAATATTCCAAAAATGTTTTACTCATATTATTCCCTCTTAGATTTTTTTTGGCAAAAAAGTGGTACTCAAGGATTTGAACGCTTTTTATTATTTGACCACAAAATAGCACATTGTCTCATTTATGGCATTTTACAGTTTTGGTCATTTTTTGGCCACAAAAAAAGCCCATATAATAAATATTTTTTCACTATTAATATTTTTTTGAAAACCACAAACAAATTTTTTATGCAGTAGATAAAAATAGCAAAAAAATATAAATAAACCCTGAAAAAGCTTTCTAAGATGATTTGTGTAATATTTATGTAAATTGTTAAGGGTAACAGGTGTTGCAAGAGCAATTAGTTCTTTACGGGCAAAAAATAAAAAGACACTGAGACGAATTAAAAAAGAACTTTAACTTAAAAAAATAGAAATATAAAGTAATTTAAAAATTCAAATTCTAAATACTATAGATTACAGCAAAATTTAGTAACTACTTTTCCTAGTTTTCGGCTACACAATTACGGTTTTTCTGCTTATTTATACGGTTCGTCAAACCATCATTAAGTTAATATTCACAGCGATTTTCTAAAGTTCGCTTAAAGTCTATTACACACGGTTACAGTTTTAATTCATAAACAACCTCAAACTGCAGCTGGTTTAATTACTATTGCCCCAACCCCACCCACTCAAGTAGGTGTTAGTGGTTAAAATTATAGTCATCGCCCTCGTTGTCATTACTCGGTTTATTTTCAGTTTTTGGTCAACAACACACCAACCAACAACGCTATCAAACCAGCCAACTGACCATCAACGAGTCAGCTAGCCAGCCAACACTACACGGTGATACTCTGTACACACCACGACAGGTGTTGATGATTTATGATGTATTTTTACAAAACTACATGCGACTGTTTGAGGGAGGCACTTGAATAGTGTGAACACTTTTATTTTCAGTTTAAATTCAGTATTTCGCCGAATTTTTGCCTTAAATGTTGATGTGTGTAGTTTCGATGGAAGTGGGATGAGTTTAAATTATATACCCTTGATTCGTTTTAGTCAAATGGGATTTTGAAAATACATATTACTTTTCAGTTCAGTTCTAGTTCTAGTTCAGTTCTAGCTCAGTTCTAGTTCAGTTCCAGTTCAGTTCTAATTCAGTTCTAGTTCAGTTCTAGTTCAGTTCTAGTTCAGTTCTAGTTCAGTTCTAGTTCAATTCTAGTTCAGTTCTAGTTCAGTTCTAATTCAGTTCTAGTTCAGTTCTAGTTCAGTTCTAGTTCAATTCTAGTTCAGTTCTAGTTCAGTTCTAGTTCAGTTCTAGTTCAGTTCTAGTTCAGTTCTAGTTCAGTTCTAGTTCAGTTCTAGTTCAGTTCTAGTTCAGTTCTAGTTCAGTTCTATTTCAATTCCAGTTCAGTTCTAGTTCAGTTTTAGTTCAGTTCTAGTTCAGTTCTAGTTCAGTTCTAGTTCAGTTCTAGTTAGTTCTAGTTCAGTTCTAGTTCAGTTCTAATGTTAAGTCTAGTTCATCTAGTTCAGTTCTAGTTCAGTCTAGTTCCGTTCTAGTTCAGTTCTAGTTCAGTTCTAGTCTTCTAGTTCAGTTCTAGTTCAGTCTAGTTCAGTTCTAGTTCAGTCTCTAGTTCAGTTTAGTCAGTTCTAGTTCAGTTCTAGTTCAGTTCTAGTTAGTTCTAGTCAGTTCTATTCAGTTCTAGTTCCGTTCTAGTTCAGTTCTAGTTCAGTTCTAGTTCAGTTCTGTTCAGTTCTAGTTCAGTTCTAGTTCAGTTCTCGTAGTTCTAGGTTCAGTTCTAGGTTCACTGTTCAGTCTAGTTCAGTTCTAGTTCAGTTCTAGTTCAGTTCTAGTTCAGTTCTAGTTCAGTTCTAGTTCAGTTCTAGTTCAGTTCTAGTTCAGTTCTAGGTTCAGTTCTAGTTCAGTTCTAGTTCAGTTCTAGTTCAGTTCTAGTTCAGTTCTAGTTCAGTTCTAGTTCAGTTCTAGTCAGTTCTAGTTCAGTTCTAGTTCAGTTCTAGTTCAGTTCTAGTTCAGTTCTAGTCAGTCTATCAGTTCTAGTTCAGTTCTAGTTCAGTTTATAGTCAGTTCTAGTTCAGTTCTAGTTCAGTTCTAGTTCAGTTCTAGTCTCTAGTTCAGTAGTTCAGTTCTAGTTCAGTTCTAGTTCAGTTCTAGTTCAGTTCTAGTTCAGTTCTAGTTCAGTTCTAGTTCAGTTTAGTTCAGTTCTAGTTCAGTTCTAGTTCAGTTCTAGTTCAGTTCTAGTTCAGTTCTAGTTCAGTTCTAGTTCAGTTCAGTTCTAGTTCAGTTCTAGTTCAGTTCTAGTTCAGTTTCTAGTTCAGTTCAGTTCTAGTTCAGTTCAGTTCGTTAGTTCAGTTTCTAGTTCAGTTCTAGTAAGTTCTCGTTCTAGTTATAGTTTAGTCTAGTTTAGTTTCTAGTTTAGTTCTAGTTTAGTTCTAGTTTAGTTCTAGTTTAGTTCTAGTTTAGTTCTAGTTCAATTCTAGTTCAGTGCTACTTCAGTTCTATTTTGGTTTAATTTTTCTGCTTTAAGAAAAACAACATTGATTTCAAAATATGATCTTTGATTGAAAAAAAATCTGTATACTCACGAGTCCTATTATTTACCAATAACTTTTATACCACAACAACTACTAAACGTTTTAGTAACTCCATAAAAAGTTTTATTTTTTCACAGTAGTATTAAGTTAAACAAATTTTTAGCAGATATTAGGTATATTCAAAACTTTTAGCAAACAGCATAATAAAACTAGCAACATTTTGTACAAAAAAAAAAAACCAAACAACTATCTAGTACATCAACGAGATACATTGTACGTACGTGTGCTGGCAAATTAAACACAGTTTTCAATAAACCACAAAATAAATTAATTAAAAACAATAGAAAGAATAACAACAAAATTTTATTATTTACTAATTGTTAAACAACTAAAACCACAACAACTACTACGACAGAGATGAAGAGGCAAAAAGAAAAAAATATAAATTTAAAGCAAAACACAACATGTTTAAACATGTCTTTTACCTTTATAAATGTTTATTAGGAGACTACAAATACATTATAGAGCTAAATTAGATTAAGCAATGTTGGTTTATATAGATTTTTTAGGAAAGTAAAGTAAATGGATTTACAGAGAAATTATTCCTCACGATCTTGAGCAGACATTTTGTTAATGATCACTTGAAAACTTTTTAATTTTTAAAAATAGTTCCGAAAGATACTAAATATTGATCTTAATCAGTAAAGGTTTCTTACTTCCCTTGATTCATAAAATCTTTGAATTTTTAAAGTAAGATTCATCGTATTACTCATAGAGATTGTCCCACCTAATATTTAAATTTAAAGGTTATGGACTATGCTAATAAAACTATATACGAATAGACAATGTCATATATGTATTTGTAGCATCATGTAAAGTTGTCAAACGGAAAGGTTAAACAACAATATTTTGAAAACCGTAATTTCATTATAAAAATCCAAAGAAAGGTTTGTGATCTTCCTTGTATTTCCCTATAAAAGACTAAAACACAGATAAAATAAATATGAAATCAAACGATAGACGATGATGATGGCACCTACATACGTAACGTCGTCAGAGAAGGAGAACAAACATGACTTTATTTGGTTTCCATAAAATGACTCTTACATGGTTACATTTTATACTGCAATTGTTAAGTTTTGTATAGAGCAGAGAATGCTTACAGAAACATGATGTTGTTGCTGCTGCAACATATGTTATTTTGTATGTTTGGGTTGTGGTCTCGTATTTTATCAATATGATAACTTTGAACATGGAACCTACACACTTGCATACACGATTATTTTTTGCATACATTCATTTTACATTTTATGTGAATATATGCAACCTAAAACAAAAGCAACCTACATTTGCCACATACACACAAACACTCGTGTCGTAGTTATTACATAGACAGCAACTGCCAGTGTTTGAGGTTTTAAATTTGACCCCCTTTTTGATAAAACAAAAAAATTCTCAAAAAATTTGTATATTGTGTCCTAAAGCCCACAACCGTTGCATAAAAACCAACGCTCCTATATTAACATGTCAAGTCTACATTCATTTTTTTTGTTTTGTTTTTAAAAATTTGGTAGTACAAAAAACTGCAACACAAATTAAAATCTTTTTTCAATATTTTTGTATGAGTTTTGGTTTTTTCTGTTGTCTGTCTTTTATTCCAAGAATGTATATGCATTATGGCCTTAACTGTCGCTGCCACAAGTTGACACTTGTAAAAGGAGGCCAACGAATTGGAGGGGGGTGGGTAACCCAAAAGGAAAATAAAGATAGCTTAAACAGAAACTAGAATAGAACAGAACTATAAACAGAACTAGAAACAGAACTAGAACAGAACTAGAACAGAACAAGAACAGAACTAGAACAGAACTAGAACAGAACTAGAACTGAACTAGAACTGAACTGAACTAGAACTGAACTAGAACTGAACTAAAACTGAACTAGAACTGAACTAGAACTGAACTAGAACTGAACTAGAACTGAACTAGAACTGAACTAGAACTGAACTAGAACTGAACTAGAACTGAACTAGAACTGAACTAGAACTGAACTAGAACTGAACTAGAACTGAACTAGAACTGAACTAGAACTGAACTAGAACTGAACTAGAACTGAACTAGAACTGAACTAGAACTGAACTAGAACTGAACTAGAACTGAACTAGAACTGAACTAGAACTGAACTAGAACTGAACTAGAACTGAACTAGAACTGAACTAGAACTGAACTAGAACTGAACTAGAACAGAACAAGAACAGAACTAGAACACTAGAACAACTAGAACTGAACTAGAACTGAACTAGAACTGAACTAGAACTGAACTAGAACTGAACTAGAACTGAACTAGAACTGAACTAGAACTGAACTAGAACTAACTAGAACTGAACTAGAACTGAACTAGAACTGAACTAGAACTGAACTAGAACTGAACTAGAACTGAACTAGAACTGAACTAGAACTGAACTAGAACTGAACTAGAACTGAACTAGAACTGAACTAGAACTGAACTAGAACTGAACTAGAACTGAACTAGAACTGAACTAGAACTGAACTAGAACTGAACTAGAACTGAACTAGAACTGAACTAGAACTGAACTAGAACTAAACTAGAACTGAACTACTGAACTAGAACTGAACTAGAACTGAACTAGAACTGAACTAGAACTGAACTAGAACTGAACTAGAACTGAACTAGAACTGAACTAGAACTGAACTAGAACTGAACTAGAACTGAACTAGAACTGAACTAGAACTGAACTAGAACTGAACTAGAACTGAACTAGAACTGAACTAGAACTGAACTAGAACTGAACTAGAACTGAACTAGAACTGAACTAGAACTGAACTAGAACTGAACTAGAACTGAACTAGAACTGAACTAGAACTGAACTAGAACTGAACTAGAACTGAACTAGAACTGAACTAGAACTGAACTAGAACTGAACTAGAACTGAACTAGAACTGAACTAGAACTGAACTAGAACTGAACTAGAACTGAACTAGAACTGAACTAGAACTGAACTAGAACTGAACTAGAACTGAACTAGAACTGAACTAGAACTGAACTAGAACTGAACTAGAACTGAACTAGAACTGAACTAGAACTGAACTAGAACTGAACTAGAACTGAACTAGAATTGAACTAGAACTGAACTAGAACTGAACTAGAACTGAACTAGAACTGAACTAGAACTGAACTAGAACTGAACTAGAACTGAACTAGAACTGAAAGAACTAGAACTGAACTAGAACTGAACTAGAACTAGAACAGAACTAGAACTGAACTAGAACTGAACTAGAACTGAACTAGAACTAGAACAGAACTAGAACTGAACTAGAACTGAACTAGAACTGAACTAGAACTGAACTAGAACTGAACTTGAACTGAACTAGAACTGAACTAGAACTCAATTCAATTGAACTAGAATTGAACTAGAACTGAACTATAACTGAACTAGAAGTGAACTAGAATTGAACTAGAAACTGAACTAGAACTGAACTAGAACATGGAACTAGAACTGAACTAGAACTGAACTAGAACTGAACTAGAACTGTACAAAATTTCTTTAAATAAAGATTCAAATTTATATTTTCCTGTTTTATGACCATTTTATATATGATTTCCCTCTTCTCTATACCCCCCAACCACAAAGCGATGATTTTGACATTTAATAAATTAAACCATTAGGCAAATCATTTGATATATCTTTACTGTTAATTTAACCACGAAATATGAGAATAGAACAAAATAAATGCGACATCAGCTATCGGAGTCCTTCGTAAAACGAAAGAGAGCGAGCGTGTGAAAGAAAGTGAAAATAATGTAAATGATAAAATTATTAAATGATGCGGAAATGCAAAGATAAGCCAAACATTTAATAAAAATAGACTCTTCTTCACGTTACCACAAGCGATACTTAAATATTATTAAAAGTATAATAAAGGAACAGAATGACAAAGGACATTTACCAGAAAACAGACAAAAAGTGGACACATATTTCATTAGTTATAAACAAAATTATGAATATCATTTGCAGGAAAAGAATTACTTTTTAAACAGTCATTTGTTTTAGGAATTTAAAAAACCATTAAAATAAACTACAGTTTAATTCAAGTTAAATTTAAAATAATAAAAACCAGGAGTTTAATTTAGAGAAATAAACTACAGTTTAAGTCTAGTTAAATTAGAAAAAATAATAATAAGTTGTTTAAGGTGGAATTAAATTAAAAATAATAAAATATAAACTTAACTAATTTAGAAACAAATAATTTGATGACTTTACTTTTAGAAAAACACATGATGTTCAACATTTGGTCCTTAAGAACGAATGCAAGTAGAAATTTATGTTTTTTTAATAAAACTGCTTTGTAACTGAACTTTTTTTTTCATTATTTGAAATCCCAATAACAAACATCTAAATCTCTTTGGCAACTTTTTCATCAAAGACATTTAAACATTTTCCACTTTACATTCATAATGAACAAAAATTTGTTCACATCGTCTGCTCACACTTAAATTATAATAAAATAACAACAACAGCAACAACAACAAATGGAAAAAATAAATGAAAATTTCAATTACATTTCTACAATTAAATTTATATTGTATGAAGAGAATTTTCATTAAACGTTTAACATTCGTCTAAAGAGTGCCAAATGAACGAATGTGTGATTATTTCTCCGTTTCTCTCACAATGGATGTATTTAACATGTGATAAGTGATATGTCCCATTAGTCAACGTGAGTATTTTGTATTTTATGGTCGATGTTTTTTTGTTTGTTTGTTCCCGACATATTTTTTGGGGTGGATTGTTTGGTGTTTGTAGGCCTTCGTTGGAAAAGTGTTCAGCGATGTTTTAAAAATGTAATGAGTTGCAGTGACATTTAATTATCACAACGATGAATATGTGATGTTTCTTTTTTGTTGTTGTTGTTTTATCTTTATGTGCTTTTAGTTGTTTATGATAATTTTCTTGTCGAGTTTTTATTAAAAAAGAGAAACGAATTGTGTGCAATTGAAATAATGTGAATTTAGTGTATTTATGAGATTTATAAAAATATATATTAACATATCATGGGAAAACAAATAAATAAAGTTAAAACAATTTAATTTGAATGAACATAGCAGATAGGAATATCTAGGACTTAAGTAGATGAAAGCTGATCAGTTCTAATTCAGTTTTAGTTCAGTGCAAGTTTAGTTCTAGTTCAGGTCTAGTTCAGTTCTAGTTCAGTTCTAGTTCAGTTCTAGTTCAGTTCTAGTTCAGTTCTAGTTCAGTTCTAGTTCAGTTTCTAGTTCAGTTTCAGTTCATTTCTAGTTCAGTTCTAGTTCAGTTCTAGTTCAGTTCTAGTTCAGTTCTAGTTCAGTTCTAGTTCAGTTCCTAGTTCAGTTCTAGTCAGTTCTAGTTCAGTTCTAGTCAGTCTAGTTCAGTTCTAGTTCCAGTTCTAGTTCAGTTCTAGTTCAGTTCTAGTTCAGTTCTAGTTCAGTTCTAGTTCAGTTCTAGTTCAGTTCTAGTTCAGTTCTAGTTCAGTTCTAGTTCAGTTCTAGTTCAGTTCTAGTTCAGTTCTAGTTCAGTTCTAGTTCAGTTCTAGTTCAGTTCTAGTTCAGTTCTAGTTCAGTTCTAGTTCAGTTGTTCAGTCTAGTTCAGTTCTAGTTCAGTTCTAGTTCAGTTCTAGTTCAGTTCTAGTTCAGTTCTAGTTCAGTTCTAGTTCAGTTCTAGTTCAGTTCTAGTTCAGTTCTAGTTCAGTTCTAGTTCAGTTCTAGTTCAGTTCTAGTTCAGTTCTAGTTCAGTTCTAGTTCAGTTCTAGTTCAGTTCTAGTTCAGTTCTAGTTCAGTTCTAGTTCAGTTCTAGTTCAGTTCTAGTTCAGTTCTAGTTCAGTTCTAGTTCAGTTCTAGTTCAGTTCTAGTTCAGTTCTAGTTCAGTTCTAGTTCAGTTCTAGTTCAGTTCTAGTTCAGTTCTAGTTCAGTTCTAGTTCAGTTCTAGTTCAGTTCTAGTTCAGTTCTAGTTCAGTTCTAGTTCAGTTCTAGTTCAGTTCTAGTTCAGTTCTAGTTCAGTTCTAGTTCAGTTCTAGTTCAGTTCTAGTTCAGTTCTAGTTCAGTTCTAGTTCATTCATTCAGTTCTAGTTCAGTTCTAGTTCAGTTCTAGTTCAGTTCTAGTTCAGTTCTAGTTCAGTTCTAGTTCAGTTTTTCAGTTCTAGTTCAGTTCTAGTTCAGTTCTAGTTCAGTTCTAGTTCAGTTCTAGTTCAGTTCTAGTTCAGTTCTAGTTCAGTTCTAGTTCAGTTCTAGTTCAGTTCTAGTTCAGTTCTAGTTCAGTTCTAGTTCAGTTCTAGTTCAGTTCTAGTTCAGTTCTAGTTCAGTTCTAGTTCAGTTCTAGTTCAGTTCTAGTTCAGTTCTAGTTCAGTTCTAGTTCAGTTCTAGTTCAGTTCTAGTTCAGTTCTAGTTCAGTTCTAGTTCAGTTCTAGTTCAGTTCTAGTTCAGTTCTAGTTCAGTTCTAGTTCAGTTCTAGTTCAGTTCTAGTTCAGTTCTAGTTCAGTTCTAGTTCAGTTCTAGTTCAGTTCTTAGTTCAGTTCTTGTTCAGTTTCTAGTTCAGTTCTAGTACAGTTCTAGTTCAGTTCTAGTTCAGTTCTAGTTCAGTTCTAGTTCAGTTCTAGGTCAGTTCTAGTTCAGTTTAGTTCAGTTCTACTTCAGTTCAGTCAGTTCTAGTTCAGTTCTAGTACAGTTCTAGTTCAGTTCTAGTCAGTTTCTAGTTCAGTTCTAGTTCAGTTCTAGTTCAGTTTCTAGTTCAGTTCTAGTTCAGTTCTAGTTCAGTTCTAGTTCAGTTCTAGTTCAGTTCTAGTTTTCAGTTCTAGTTCAGTTCTAGTTCAGTTCTAGTTCAGTTCTAGTTCAGTTCTAGTTCAGTTCTAGTTCAGTTCTAGTTCAGTTCTAGTTCAGTTCTACTTCAGTTCTAGTTCAGTTCTAGTTCAGTTCTAGTTCAGTTCTAGTTCAGTTCTAGTTCAGTTCTAGTTCAGTTCTAGTTCAGTTCTAGTTCAGTTCTAGTTCAGTTCTAGTTCAGTTCTAGTTCAGTTCTAGTTCAGTTCTAGTTCAGTTCTAGTTCAGTTCTAGTTCAGTTCTAGTTCAGTTCTAGTTCAGTTCTAGTTCAGTTCTAGTTCAGTTCTAGTTCAGTTCTAGTTCAGTTCTAGTTCAGTTCTAGTTCAGTTCTAGTTCAGTTCTAGTTCAGTTCTAGTTCAGTTCTAGTTCAGTTCTAGTTCAGTTCTAGTTCAGTTCTAGTTCAGTTCTAGTTCAGTTCTAGTTCAGTTTAGTTCAGTTCTAGTTCAGTTCTAGTTCAGTTCTAGTGTTCTAGTTCAGTTCTAATTCAGTTCTAGTTCAGTTCAGTTCTAGTTCAGTCTAACTTTTATATGCTAATACTTTCTATTGAAAAATATTCTTATGAGTTTTATAAATCTCTTAAACAATTTAATTCCTTTCAAATTGTCATTAATTTTATCAACGAACTTTAATCCTACAATTTACACTAAATATTGTTCTGCTACAGCACCCATCCAAAGAGCAACCAGTAAATAGTAAGTACTTAAGGGTTGACATTAAAAACCATAAATCTTGCAAATATTTTCCATACAAATCAAAAACAGAAATTTAAGGTAATAAAATAAAAGTACCCGCACACACAAAATAATATATAATAAAATGGTAAATATAGCAAAAAAGGAAAGAAAAAGCATTGCCGTAACATCATCCGTTCCCTTAGCAAATAGATAAATTATCAACCAAAACAAAAAGTGTCAAAAACCTGAGTCAAAAATTTGCCAACAAATACAATACAATACAACAGGATTAACAAATGGACTTGACTACTAGAAGGAGAGCCATTGAGCAAAAAATGGCATGAAGTTAAATGCCACAAATTACTGACACTAATACTAGTAGCGCCAAAAAGTGACAAACTGAAAATCAAATTGAAATGAAAATGTTTCAGAAGAAGAAAAAATTCAGCACGGAACAGAAGAAGATGATTATTATAATGACAGTTTTGGTTAACTATAACAGCAGCAGCAAGTAGCAACAATAGACAGGAGCTAAGTGATGTTGGCAATGGGCTATAAAGGGAAATTTTTAATACTTATAAAACCCCATTAAATTAGAGCAAGAATTTAAAAGGATATAATCTTTAGAGAATATTTATAATCAACTTGTTTCTTATACATGTAGCAGCTTCTGTAATTAATTCGATTATTCTGTTCTCAGAAGGCTTGTTCGTAAAATGATTCTGCATCTTTTTATTTGATTAATGAATTCATACCTTTAACCACCAGATATCAATTTAATCTAATAAATTGATTATGCGGTTAAGGGTTAATAATTCCAATACAAAGTCATATAATAAGATGGAAAAAGGACTCTCAAGAAAAAATTATATGGCTAAGGAAACAAAGGAATAAAAACATAAAAAGTAAAAAGGATAGAAAATAAAAATAGGAAAAATAGAAATAAAAGAAATGAACTAAATATTTAAGAGTCAAAGAAGAAATTAAGTAAATCACAATGGGGAGGGAGGATTTTATGTGGCAAACAATCAACAAATTTTACACATATGACACAATGTAGAGGATTTAATGCTGATGTAGACATCTAACAATAAAGGAAGTGTTAATGTTCAGCAGGATTAAGGCTCCTTAAGGGCTAAAGAAGATCATAATATATTGTCAAACAGATTAAACTGTCACAAAAGCCTTAATATTATTAACAGAAATTAGTTTACATACATACATACATACATACATACATACATACATACATACATACATACATACATACATACACATACATACATACATACATACATACATACATACATACATACATACATACATACATACATACATACATACATACATACATACATACATACATACATACATACATACATACATACATACATACATACATACTACATACATACATACATACATACATACATACATCATACATACATACATACATACATACATACATACATACATACATACATACATACATACATACATACATACATACATACATACATACATACATACATACATACATACATACATACATACATACATACATACATACATACATACATACATACATACATACATACATACATACATACATACATACATACATACATACATACATACATACATACATACTACATACATACATACATACATACATACATACATACATACATACATACATACATACATACATACATACATACATACATACATACATACATACATACATACTACATACATACATACATACATACATACATACATACATACATACAATACTCATATGTTTAAATTATTAGCAACAATTTTACAAAACCTTAATCAGCATCAATAGATAAAAGACATTTTCAACATTTTTAAATTTCATTTCACTTAAAATGTGCCAATTTTCAATTTATTTACTTTAGATAACGTTTTCTCTGAAATGTCATATTTTTCCATTTGTTTTCTTTTTTTCTCTTTCTGGTTGCATCTACTACATTTTGGCACCAGTTACTATGAGTTGTTGTTTGGAAAACATTAACAGCTCATTTTTTCGTTCTTTAATACTGAAAGTAGTTGTATTTAGTTAATAGAAAATGGTGTTTTTTCCTTTTAGATATTTTTTTATATTTATGCAAATTTTTTTCCTGCTCAAAAAACTAGCAAAATATTAATAATGAAAATAGTGTGCCTTAATAAAGATAACGGGGCACGGTATTTTTTTAGAAGCAACAGAAAAAATATCAGGCAACTGTACCAAACTATAACTGAGAAAATAAAATTACTAAAAGGAAATAATGTACTGCACAGTGGTATGAAAGGCTTTAATGCAATTTAAGATTAGAGATTTTTTTAAGTTCTAGTTAAATTCTAGTTCAGCTCTACATAGTTGAATTCTAGTTAAGTTCTAGTTGAGTTCTTGTTAAGATCTAGTTAAGTTCTAGTTGAGTTTTAATAGAGTTCTTGTTGAGTTATAGTTAAGTTCTAGTTGAATTCTAGTTAAGTTCTAAATGAGTTCTTGTTGAGTTCTAGTTGAGTTCTATTTGAATTCTAGTTAAGTTCTAAATGAGTTCTTGTTGAGTTCTAGTTGAGTTCTATTTGAATTCTAGTTAAGTTCTAGTTAAGTTCTAATTAAGTTCTAAATGAGTTCTAGTTAAGTTCCAGTTAAGATCTAAGTTCTATTAAGTTCAAGTTGAGTTTTAATAGAGTTCTTGTTGAATTGTAGTTATGTTCTAGTTGAGTTTTAGTTAAGATCTACTTAAGATCTAGTTAAGTTCTAGTTGAATTTTAATAGAGTTCTTGTTGAGTTGTAGTTAAGTGCTAGTTGAGTTCTAGTTGAGTTTTAGTTGAGTTCTAGTTGAGTTTTAGTTGAGTTCTAGTTAAGCTCCAGTTAAGTTCTTATTGAGTTCCAGTTGATTTCTAGTTAAGTCTAGTTGAGTTTTATTTAAGTCCTAGTTCTATTTGAGTTCTAGTTGAGTTCTAGTTAAGTACTAATTAAGTTCTAATTGAGTCCTAATTGAATTCTTGTTGAGTTCTAGTTAAATTCTAGTTGAATTCTAGTTGAGTTCTAGTTGAGTTCTAGTTGAGTTCTAGTTGAGTTCTAGTTGAGATCTAGTTCTGTTCTAGTTGAGTTCTAGTTAAGTTCTAGTTCAGTTCTAATTGAGTTCTAGTTGAGTACCAGTTGAGTTCTAGTTGAATTTTAGTTAGTTCTAGTTGAGCTCTAATTGAGTTCTAGTTGAGGTCTACTTGTGTTCTAGTTGAATTCTAGTTAAGTTCTAGTTGAGTTCTAGTTGATTTCTACTTGATTTTAGTTAAGTTCTTGTTGAGTTCTATTAAGTTCTAGTTTAAGTTTTTATTGAATTCTAGTTGAGTTTAGTTAAGTTATAGTTTGAGTTCTAGTTGAGTTTCTATTTGACTTCTAGTTACGTTCTAAGGTTGAGTTTTAATTGAGTTCCTAGTTGAGTTTAGTTGAGTTCTAGTAAGTTCTAGTTCAGTTCTAGCCTGAGATTCTAATTGAGTTCTATTAAGGTTCTAGTTAAGATCTAGTTCTATTTCTAGTTCAGTTTCTGTTGATTTCTAGTTAAATTCTAGTTGAGTTCCTAATTGAATTCTAGTTGAGTTCTAGTTGAGCTCGAGTTAAGTTTGCAGTTGAGTGTCTGTTCTAGTTCTGTTCTAGTTCTGTTCTAGTATTCGTTCTAGTTCTGTTCTAGTTCTGTTCTAGTTCTGTTCTAGTTCTGTTCTAGTTCTGTTCTAGTTCTGTTTCTATGTTCTGTTGTCTAGTTCTGTTCTAGTTTTCTAGTTCTATTCTAGTTCTGTTCTAGTTCTGTTCTAGTTCTGTTCTAGTTCTGTTCTAGTTCTGTTCTAGTTCTGTTCTAGTTCTGTTCTAGTTCTGTTCTAGTTCTGTTCTAGTTCTGTTCTAGTTCTGTTCTAGTTCTGTTCTAGTTCTGTTCTAGTTCTGTTCTAGTTCTGTTCTAGTTCTGTTCTAGTTCTGTTCTAGTTCTGTTCTAGTTCTGTTCTAGTTTCTAGTTCTTCTAGTTCTGTTCTAGTTCTGTTCTAGTTCTGTTCTAGTTCTGTTCTAGTTCTGTTCTAGTTCTGTTCTAGTTCTGTTCTAGTTCTGTTCTAGTTCTGTTCTAGTTCTGTTCTAGTTCTTCTAGTTCTAGTTCTGTTCTAGTTTCTGTTCTAGTTCTGTTCTAGTTCTGTTCTAGTTCTGTTCTAGTTCTGTTCTAGTTCTGTTCTAGTTCTGTTCTAGTTCTGTTCTAGTTCTGTTCTAGTTCTGTTCTAGTTCTGTTCTAGTTCTGTTCTAGTTCTGTTCTAGTTCTGTTCTAGTTCTGTTCTAGTTCTGTTCTAGTTCTGTTCTAGTTCTGTTCTAGTTCTGTTCTAGTTCTGTTCTAGTTCTGTTCTAGTTCTGTTCTAGTTCTGTTCTAGTTCTGTTCTAGTTCTGTTATAGTTCTTAGTTCTGTTCTAGTTCTGTTCTAGTTCTGTTCTAGTTCTGTTCTAGTTCTGTTATAGTTCTGTTCTAGTTCTGTTCTAGTTCTGTTATTTAAAACTACTGTATCTTTAGCAAATAATAATAAAGTGGTGCTGATGACAAAAGAAAAAGTAGAAAGGCTGGCAAAAGTAAAATACAAACCTTAAAAATGAACAACAATAGTTTTGTTTCATAAATAAACTGAGCAAATGAACGAAAAAGGCAGAATTATTTTTGGCCCAAAGCAAATGTAGTAGAACAAATTATTTTTATTAAAAAAATATATAAAATACATTATGAAATTCGTTAACAAATTAAAACATATCGCACACCTAGTACAAAAGTGACACAACTCAAAATTTTATTTTTGCGTTTTTATATTCTTTAAGCCTTAAGTTTAAGCTTTAAACTATACACAAGATACTTGTTTAACTCTACAAAAATATTAGTGTATTTTGTTGTTGTTAACTGTTCAAGAAAAAACGTTATGTCTTTCTTTATCTTTCAGAATTTGTAAAAAATTTGTTTCCTTTTCTTTAAAAATTTTTTTTGAGTTGTGTCACTTTTGTACTGGGTGTGCGATATGTCAAATTAAACTTAAAATTTCAAATTAAATATCAAAATTGCAACACTCAATTTAATATTGAAAAAAAAAAGTAAATTTAAACAGTTTTTTTCGGTTGTTACTCTCAAATGTCAATTTGAATGTTTGTGACAGATTTAAGCGATTTGTCAAGTTTTTCTGCAATTTTTTTTAACAGTTTAGTTATGTTTGTTTCAGACATACTTCCGTTACACATATTAAATTGTTTAATACGCACGATTTAACAAAATTTTTTTGACTTGCTTTCTTGGTTTTTTTCAAATTCCATTTATTTAATTTGAAAATAAGTTGATGTTGGTAAAAAGCAAATAAAAAGTAATCACTCAGTCACACAGAATTTCGCTCAAATTTACTCAACATGTGTCATAAAGTCATACAATATTTTGTTGGTTCCTACTCCTACAATAACATACATTTTCTTTAAATGTTTATTATTTGCCAAGTTTATAAAACCACCACCCACTTTAACGAAAAAGTCACAGACTTTTACAAACATTTACATCTGAATAAACAATACAAGCACTTAAACGCAGGAGTACACACTCACACACGTGATTTAGTTAAATAAATTAAATCTGAAATGGAAATTAATAGTCTGCAAATTATAATCTGACCATAAACTGCAGCAAAACAATGGAAATATTTCCCAAGTTCGTAAAATATAATTTGGTCAGCGATAAATGAGGTAGAATAAAACTGATGTTTGATATTTGATTGGAAAATTAACTGAAAATGATGAGAAAAACTGTTTCAACTAAAGCAAAATTTAACTAGACCTGAACTCGAACTGAACTAGAACTGAACTAGAACTGAACTAGAACTGAACTTGAACTGAACTAGAACTGAACTAGAACTGAACTAGAACTGAACTACAACTGAACTACACTGAACTAGAACTGAACTAGAACTGAACTAGAACTGAACTAGACTGAACTAGAACTGAACTAGAACTGAACTAGAACTGAACTAGAACTGAACTGAAACTGAACTAGAACTGAACTAGAACTGAACTAGAACTGAACTAGAACTGAACTAGAACTGAACTAGAACTGAACTTGAACTGAACTAGAAGAACTGAACTAGAACTGAACTAGAACTGAACTAGAACTGAACTAGAACTGAACTAGAACTGAACTAGAACTGAACTAGAACTGAACTTGAACTGAACTAGAGCTGAACTAGAACTGAACTAGAACTGAACTAGAACTGAACTAGAACTGAACTAGAACTGAACTAGAACTGAACTAGAACTGAACTAGAACTGAACTAGAACTGAACTAGAACTAGAACTGAACTAGAACTGAAACTAGAACTGAACTAGAAACTGAACTAGAACTGAACTAGAACTGAACTAGAACTGAACTAGAACTGAACTAGAAACTGAACTAGAACTGAACTAGAACTGAACTAGAACTGAACTAGAACTGAACTAGAACTGAACTAGAACTGAACTAGAACTGAACTAGAACTGAACTAGACTGAACTAGAACTGAACTAGACGAACATGAACTAGAACTGAACTAGAACTGAACTAGAACTGAACTAGAACTGAACTAGAACTGAACTTGACTGAACTAGAACTGAACTAGAAACTGAACTAGAACTGAACTAGAACTGAACTAGACTGAACTGAACTAGAACTGAACTAGAACTGAACTAGACACTGAACTAGAACTGAACTAGAACTGAACTAGAACTGAACTAAGAACTGAACTAGAAACTGAACTAGAACTGAACTAGAACTGAACTAGAACTGAACTAGAACTGAATAGAACTGAACTAGAACTGAACTAGAACTGAACTAGAACTGAACTAGAACTGAACTAGAACTGAACTAGAACTGAACTAGAACTAGAACTGAACTAGAACTGAACTAGAACTGAACTAGAACTGAACTAGAACTGAACTAGAACTGAACTAGAACTGAACTAGAACTGAACTAGAACTGAACTAGAACTGAACTAGAACTGAAACTAGAACTGAACTAGAACTGAACTAGAACTGAACTAGAACTGAACTAGAACTGAACTAGAACTGAACTAGAACTGAACTAGAACTGAACTAGAACTGAACTAGAACTGAAACTATAACTGAACTAGAACTGAACTAGAACTGAACTAGAACTGAACTAGAACTGAACTAGAACTGAACTAGAACTGAACTAGAACTGAACTAGAACTGAACTAGAACTGAACTAGAACTGAACTAGAACTGAACTAGAACTGAACTAGAACTGAACTAGAACTGAACTAGAACTGAACTAGAACTGCACTAGAACTGTACTAGAACTGAACTAGAACTGAACTAGAACTGACTAGAACTAGAACTACTAGAACTAGAACTGAACTATGAACTAGAACTGAAATAGAACTGAACTAGAACTGAACTAGAACTGAACTAGAACTGAACTAGAACTGAACTAGAACTGAACTAGAACTGAACTAGAACTGAACTAGAACTGAACTAGAAACGAACTAGAAACGAACTAGAACTGAACTAGAACTGAACTAGAAACGAACTAGAAACGAACTAGAACTGAACTAGAACTGAACTAGAACAAAACTAGAACTAAACTAGAACTGAACTAAACTAAACTAGAACTAAACTAGAACTAAACTAGAACTAAACTAGAACTAAACTAGAACTAAACTAGAACTAAACTAGAACTAAACTAGAACTAAACTAGAACTAAACTAGAACTAAACTAGAACTAAACTAGAACTAAACTAGAACTAAACTAGAACTAAACTGGAACTAAACTAGAACTAAACTAGAACTAAACTAGAACTAAACTAGAACTAAACTAGAACTAAACTAGAACTGAACTAGATCTGAACTAGACCCATTTCCAGTTCCAAAAATTTTCCTTTCTTTTCATATTAATTTCTTTTGTTGATATCGGCACAAAGCAAAATAAGTAATTGGCTTTACAATTTTCGAACAGTTTACACCACATAAACCTCCACAAAATTAAATTTTCTTTTTCTAGCTTAATTTTCCTTTCTTTATTGTTTAAGAACAGTTTTGAAAAAAGAGGAAAAAGTAGTTGTAATTGCATTAATTTGTTATTTTACATACAACAACAAATTGTTACTGAAAGTTACTTGTCACTCAGTCCTTCACTTTTTTTATACAACTCAACTGTTCAGTCAAGGGGTTTTCACCTTTTGTTGTTTTTATTTTGCTGTATGGTCTTTTTTGTCGTCAAAGTTAACGAGAGAATGCAAAAAAAGTTGCTGTTGTTTTTGACATGTAAGTCGTCTTAGTTTAACAAAAAAACATTTAGGGTTTTTTCAATATATGACACGATTTTTTACAATAGTTTTTAGAGGGAAAACAAAAACTTAAATCTAGTTCTTTCTATTGTTTTCCTCATACTCCTGTAATGTTTAGTATTTAGGTTTTTTTGCCAGTTTTTCTTTTAGGAAAAAACAACAAGTCATTGCTGAAATGAACTTGTCAAAAAAGCAAAGTTTCAAATACACGTATGATGATGATGATGTATTTTGTAGTGATTTTATTGGATAGAAAACATGTTAATGAAAATGTCCTTTTTTTGCTCTCTCTACTTAAGGAAAAATTTAATTTTAAGAAGAAGGTAGAAGTGCAAAGGTCATGTGTTAAATTTAGTTTTTCAAAAACCTTTACAAATTGATTTTTTTAAGGAAACTTATAGCGCCTCTGGTTCTGAGTTTTGGTAAGATTTTAAAGTGATCACAGATTTCGCTTGTTTTTGCTGTATCTCTTATAGTTTCCAAGAAAAATGGACTTTTATATTTTCACCCAAGACATCGAGTTTTAGAAGGGTTTTAAAGTGATCACAGATTTCGCTTGTTTTTGCTGTATCTCTTATAGTTTCCAAGAAAAATGGACTTTTATGTTTTCACCCAAAAAATCTAATTTGGGAAGGATTTTAAAGTAAGGTTTGGAGATATGGAAGTATTTTAAAGTGATCACAGATTTCGCTTGTCTTTGCCGTATCTCTTATAGTTTCCAAGAAAAATGGACTTTTATATTTTGACCCAAAAAATTGATTTTTGGTGGGATTTTAAAGTGATCACAGATTTCGCTTCTTTTTGCTCTATCTCTTATAGTTTCCAAAAAAAATGGACTATTATATTTTCACCCAAAAAATTGAATATGGTGGGATTTTAAAGAGATCACAGATTTCGCTTGTTTTTGCTCTATCTCTTATAGTTTCCAAGAAAAATGGACTTTTATGTTTTCACCCAAAAAATTGAGTTTTGGTAGGATTTTAAAGTGATCACGGATTTCGCTTGTTTTTGCTGTATCACTTATAGTTTCCAAGAAAAATGGGCTTTTATGTTCTCACCCAAAAAATTGAGTTTTTGAAGGATTTTAAAGTGATCACAGATTTCGCTTGTTTTTGCTGTATCTCTTATAGTTTCCAAGAAAAATGGACTTTTTATTTTTACCATAAAAATCGAGTTTTGCAAGGATTTTAAAGTGATCACAGATTTCGCTTGTTTTTGCTCTATCTCTTATAGTTTCCAAGAAAAATGGACTTTTATGTTTTCACCCAAAAGATCAAGTTTTGGAAGGATTTTAAAGTGATCACAGATTTCGCTTGCTTTTGCTGTATCTCTTGTAGTTTCCAAGAAAAATGGACTTTTATGTTTTCACCCAAGAAATTGAGTTTTGGTAGGATTTTAAAGTGATCACGGATTTCGTTTGTTTTTGCTGTATCTCTTATTGAGTTTCGGAAGGATTTAAAAGTGATCACAGATTTCGTTTGTTTTTTGCTGTATCTCTTATAGTTTCCAAGAAAAATGGACTTTTATGTTTTCATCAAAAAAGTCGAGTTTTGGAAGTGTTTTAAAGTGATCACAGATTTCGCTTGTTTTTGCCGTATCTCTTATAGTTTCCAAGAAAACTGGACTTTTATGTTTTCACAAAAAATCGAGTTTTGGTAGGATTTTAAAGTGATCACGGATTTCGCTTGTTTTTGTTGTATATCTTATAGTTTCCAAGAAAAATAGACTTTTATGTTTTCACTGAAAAAATTGAGTTTTGGTAGGATTTTAAAGTGATCACGGATTTCGCTTGTTTTTGCTGTATCTCTTATAGTTTCCAAGAAAAATGGACTTTTATGTTTTCACCCAAAAAATAGAGTTTTGGAAGGATTTTTTTGGTGATCACAGATTTCGCTTGTTTTTACTGTATCTCTTATAGTTTCCATGAAAAATGGACTTTTATGTTTTTACCCAAAACATCGAGTTTTGGAAGGATTTTTTTGGTGATCACAGATTTCGCTTGTTTTTGCTGTATCTCTTATAGTTTCCAAGAAAAATGGACTTTTATGTTTTCACCCAAGAAATCGAGTTTTGGTAGTATTTTAAAGTGATCACGGATTTCGCTTGTTTTGCTGTTGTATCTCTTATAGTTTCCAAGAAAAATGGACTTTTATGTTTTAATTGAAAAAATTGAGTTTTGGTAGGATTTTAAAGTGATCACGGATTTCGCTTGTATTTGCTGTATCTCTTATAGTTTCCAAGAAATATGGGCTTTTATGTTTCACCCAAAAAATCGAGTTTTGGTAGTATTTTAAAGTGATCACGGATTTCGCTTGTTTTTGCTGTATCTCTTATAGTTTCCAAGAAAATGGACTTTTATGTTTTCACCCCAAAAAATTCAGTTTTGGTAGGATTTTAAAGTGATCACGGATTTCGCTTGTTTTTGCTGTATCTCTTATAGTTCCCAAGAAAAATGGACTTTTATGTTTTCACCCAAAAAAATCGAGTTTTGGTAGGATTTTAAAGTGATCACAGATTTAGCTTGTTTTTGCTGTATCTCTTATAGTTCCCAAGAAAAATGGACTTTAATGTTTTCATCCAAAAAATTGAGTTTTGGTAGGATTTTAAAGTGATCACAGATTTCGCTTGTTTTTGCTCTATCTCTTATAGTTTCCAAGAAAAATGGACTTTTATGTTTTCACCCAAAAAAATGAGTTTTGGTGGGATTTTAAAGTGATCACAGATTTCGCATGTTTTTGCTGTATCTCTTACAGTTTCCAAGAAAAATGGACTTTTATGTTTTCACTGAAAAAATCGAGTTTTGGAAGGATTTTTTTGGTAATCACAGACTTCCCTTGTTTTTGCTGTATCTCTTATAGTTTTCAAGAAAAATGGACTTTTATGTTTTCACCCAAAAAAATTGAGTTTTGGTAGGATTTTAAAAAAATCGAGTTTTAGTGGGATTTTAAAGTGATCACAGATTTCGCTTGTTTTTGCTCTATCTCTTATAGTTTCCAAGAAAAATGGACTTTTATGTTTTCACTAAAAAAATCGAGTTTTGGTAGGATTTTAAAGTGATCACAGATTTTGCTTGTTTTTGCTCTATCTCTTATAGTTTCCAAGAAAAATGGACTTTTATGTTTTCACCCAAAAAATCGAGTTTTGGTTGTGGTTGATTTCGCTTGTTTTTGCTCTATCTCTTATAGTTTCCAAGAAAAATGTACTTTTATGTTTTCACCCAAAAAATCGAGTTTTGGTAGGATTTTAAAGTGATCACGGATTTCGCTTGTTTTTGCTGTATCTCTTATAGTTTCCAAGAAAAATGGACTTTTATGTTTTCACTCAAAAAATCGTGATTTGGAAGGATTTTAAAGTGATAAGAGATTTCGCTTGTGTTTGCTCTATCTCTTAGAGTTTCCAAGAAAAATGGACTTTTATATTTTCATCATTTATAGTTTCAAAGAAAAATGGACTTTCATGTTTTCATCATTTATAGTTTCCAGGAAAAGTAGTCTTTTATGTTTAGCTTTAATTTACTAATCCCCCCGTTTTTACAAATTTTAGAAGATTTCTTCTTCTGTCATTAGCATTTTTAACAATCACCCATGTTTACAAATGATCTTACTAATTAAATCATCCTACTCTTCCTCCCTTAATTCTTGAATCATGCAAAAACATGTCTTCCATGAAAACATCATTTATCAACGTTTTAAGTTTCATTAATGTATGTGACATTTTTTTCTGTTGGTTGGACATTTTTTTGTTGGGTCTACTAGAATTCGCCAGAAACATACACTTATACTATGGCAAGTCTAGCATACGGTATTTTTTAACAATGATGATGGTTTATGATGGCAAGCATTGTTAGTGACAGGAGCACACACATTATATTACGTTAAGGAATCCCTGTAGTTCGGGAAGGCTATCAGGGTCTAGTGATTTTAACGTAAGGCAGTAGAAACATGTTTCACTTGATCGAAACGAGACAACTTTCACTAGACTTTCTATAGAATGCTTTTGCTAGTGAGAGATTTTTAAGAAACTTAAGCTCAGTCGAACTCAAAAAGGATACATGAACTGAAAAAAACTGTTGGGTTCTTTTTAAACGTAATATCTTTACGAGTGTTTACTGCTAGGATGTACACATGTATTGCAAAATGTCAAACCACGTGTAAATAAAGATTGCGTTAAAAATAACATTAAAACAGTAACAAAAACAAGAGAAACCACTAATAAAAACTCAAATACTCATACCAAACCAAACAACCACAAGCGAATCAAACCACCCACTTAACGAACAATATCAAGAGAGTTATAACTATGGGAGGACAATGATGAAAAGGCGGAGTGATGATAATGATGACGATGAAAATGAAAATGTAAAAACCATTTAATATAATGCAGTCAGTCAGTCATAAGTGTTGCTGATAGTGACTGGACCGACATATTACTTCCGCTTTTTTGCTGTTGCATGGGGTCATTGTAGGCCAAACATTAACAATAAAAGATACAAACAGGCCCATCAATGTGATACCTGGCAATTTTTTTGTAGATTTTTAAACAGTCATGTTTGTTTTTTAATGCCCAAAAGGCGTTTAAGTTTTTTAATGTAATTTCACTTTGACAAAATTTGCTTATTTTTTTAACTTTAATCATTCTATTAGTTAATTTCCTTTTCTGATTAAACTGTTAAATTTTGAAACACAAAAAACATAGCTTTGCAAACTTTTCATTAACATCAAAAATGTTTGTTGAAACAAAAAAAACAAAATGGTGTATAAAGTTTGTCTAAAAACCATTAAGTATTTCCACTTCAATGAGCTGCTGCTTTACAGACATTTAGAAAGTCCTTTATCTCACTGTGATTTACTGAACAAATTCACAAGAAAAAACAATGAACACAATTTGCACAAATAGATATGGGGACAAACACACTGACACGTACGACAAAATCATAAAAATGGAAATCAAAATCAACGGAAATAATGAAAGGGAAACTTGTGGGCGATGAAAACAGTGGAGCTACAGAGGATGCTCTCAAATTCGTAGAACATAGAACTGAACTGGAACTGAACTGGAACTGAACTGGAACTGAACTGGAACTGAACTGGAACTGAACTGGAAACTGAACTGAACGAACTAGAACTGAACTAGAACTGACTAGAACTGAACTAGAACTGAACTAGAACTGAACTAGAACTGAACTAGAACTGAACTAGAACTGAACTAGAACTGAACTAGAACTGAACTAGAAACTGAACTAGAACTGAACTAGAACTGAACTAGAACTGAACTAGAACTGAACTAGAACTGAACTAGAACTGAAACTAGAACTGAACTAGAACTGAACTAGAAACTGAACTAGAACTGAACTAGAACTGAACTAGAACTGAAACTAGAACTGAACTAGAACTGACTAGAACTGAACTAGAACTGAACTAGAACTGAACTAGAACTGAACTAGAACTGAACTAGAACTGAAACTAGAACTGAACTAGAACTGAACTAGAACTGAACTAGAACTGAACTAGAACTGAACTAGAACTGAACTAGAACTGAACTAGAACTGAACTAGAACTGAACTAGAACTGAACTAGAAACTGAACTAGAACTGACTAGAACTGAACTAGAACTGAACTAGAACTGAACTAGAACTGAACTACTAGAACTGAACTAGAACTGAACTAGAACTGAACTAGAATTGAACTAGAACTGAACTAGAACTGAACTAGAACTGAACTAGAACTGAACTAGAACTGAACTAGAACTGAACTAGAACTGAACTAGAACTGAACTAGAACTGAACTAGAACTGAACTAGAATGAACTAGAATTGAACTAGAACTGAACTAGAACTGAACTAGAACTGAACTAGAACTGAACTAGAACTGAACTAGAACTGAACTAGAACTGAACTAGAACTAACCTAGGACTAACCTAGAACTGAACTAGAACTGAACTAGAAATGAACTAGAACTAACCTAGAACTAACTAAGAACTAATCTAGAACTGAACTAGAACTGAACTAGAACAGAACTAGAACTGAACTAGAACAGAACCAGAACAGAACTAGAACATAGAACCTGAAGAACTAGACCTGAAGTAAAATTGAACTAGATAACGTTATATTAGTAGAACTGAACTAGATCTATAGTATAAACAAGAAAATATTGATTTTACTGATCTGAAAAGTTTTTATACGTTTCCTCGTGTGACAACTTCAGAAACCCTCAAAAACTCCTCTTCTTTTTTTCCCACCGTTCCTTTAAGTGCTCATAATATTTAACAAAATTATGATTGTTTTTTATTAGCCAGAAACAATTGACTTTCATCTAAAATTGCCAAGGCAAATGTACTCATAACAATAGCAAAAAACAACAACAAAGGAAGAGCCCTATAAACAGAAATAAAGTGGCAAGACAAAAACGATTAAAAACAGAAATATTCGATTAAATGTCATGGTTTATGGAAGCTAAACAAAACCGAATAAGAGTGGGGGGTTGTTTTATAAAAATGAGAATTTTTTTTGCAAACATCATTAAATTATGGCAATTTATAAGATAAAAACAAACATAATATGTAATGATATTTGATGGTAAAGTTTCATTTGTGCTAACAAAAGGAACAAACAAGAAGGTATAAAATTACAATAAAAGGGAAAAATCATAGTTTTCTTTAAAAATCTATATTTGATCGAAAACCTTAAGTTTTTTGTATCTTCTTAAGGCTCAAAAAAAAGCTTTGAATTGTGATCATTCATATCTATCTTTTAAATCGATATTTTGGCCAAAAACTAAAAAATGACAAACTTAATAAAAAGCTTTAATTTTATGTTAAATTTCCATTATTGCCATGTCACAAAACTTGAAGTTTCCCCTTCTGTCATTTATTTACTCCCACAAATACAAACCATAAAACTGTTACACTTAATTACATACTTTACTTTGTTGAAAAAAGAACAATTTTATTTGGTATTTAATACAATTAACAGTTGAAAACACACAAAGCACACACATGAACTACCACAACAGCAAAAAATAAAACGACAACACTGTTTATGTTACAGTTATAGTGTTTTTGACAGTTGTTAATTAGTAGTTTTTTAACCATTATTTGTTACATCTCGTTATATTATAACGCCAAACAGTACAGAGTTTTTCTGGCGAATAATATAAATTCTGTGTGTAACACTAAATAGTTAATTGTGAGTGGGTTTTCCGGGAAAACATATTATTGGCAAAATGCCATATTAATGAAAAGAAACCTAAAAAAGGTCATTAAAAACAGAAAAAAAAACGTAACAGAGAACCTTTTTAATATGTAACAAAGAAATTTTAATTAAAAAAACTCTTAAAATTTAAATTTCTCTTAAATAAACTAATCCACCAAAACATGTAGTTGAATTAGTGAAGCGTTAGTAACAAAAATGGCGTACGGCGGAAGTAGCAGTAATGTGGCATTGTTTTATGCATGGAGACCATAGTTTCATTTGTCTGATTAAAAAGCTCAAGTTAGTGTAAACACTTTGTTTTATATTCCCGGTTGTTTATTTTAATTTGTTAGTTTTTTATTATTGTTATTTTTGCAATGGTTTTGTAGTTAGTTTTTTGTGTTATTAATATTTAAATGTTTTATAAAATGCAAGCAGGTGTTAAGTGAGTATTTGCAAAAAGAAGTTGCGAAAAGGATGAGTTATCATTATTCTGATAGGTGCTTTTTCCATTACGAAGGAAATTATAAAAGTTGGTTGTACTCAGTGAAATGAAATATTTAGAGTAAAGGGTTGTAATCACCACAAATAAATTACAAGTTGCTTTTAAATTAAAACTACGAAGAAGGAACTACTAACTAACAACTAACTAACTAAACTAACTAACTAACGAACTAACTACTAACTAACTCACTAACTACTAACTAACTAACTAACTACAACGACTAACTAACTAACTAACTAACTAACTAACTAACTAACGTAACTAACTAATAAACTAACTAACTACTACTAACTAACTAACTAACCACTAAGCTAACTAACTAACTAACGAATCTACAACTACTAAACTAACTACTAACTAACTAATAACTAACTAACAACTACTAACTAACTACTAACTAACTAACTAACTAACTAACTAGCCTGAACTACTACGAAACTAACTAACTAACTAACTAACTAACTAACTAACTAACTAACTAACTAACTAACTAACTAACTAACTAACTACTAACTAACTAACTAACTAACTAACTAACTAACTACTAACTAACTAACTAACTAACTACACTAACTAACTAACTAACTAACTACTAACTAACTAACTAACTAACTAACTAACTAACTAACTAACTAACTAACTAACTAACTAACTAACTAACTACTAACTAACTAACTAACTAACTAACTAACTACTAACTAACTAACAACTACTACTAACTAACTAACTAACTAACTAACTAACTAACTAACTAACTAACTAACTAACTAACTAACTAACTAACTAACTAACTAACTAACTAACTAACAACTAACTAACTAACTACGAACTAACTACACTAACTAACTAACTAACTAACTACTAACTAACTAACTAACTAACTAACTAACTACTAACTAACTAACTAACTAACTAACTAACTAACTAACTACTAACTACTAACTAACTACTAACTAACTACTAACTAACAACTAACTACTAACTACTACTAACTAACTAACTAACTAACTAACTAACTACTAACTAACTAAACTACTAACTAACTAACTAACTAACTAACTAACTAACTAACTAACCTAACTAACTAACTACAGAACTAACTAACTAACTAACTACTAACTAACTAACCTAACTAACTAACTAACTAACTAACTACTAACTAACTAACTAACTAACTAACTAACTAACTAACTAACTAACTAACTACTAACTAACTAACTAACTAACTAACTCACTAACTAACTACTAACTAACTAACTAACTAACTAACTACCTAACTACTAACACTAACTAACTAACTACTAACTAACTACTAACTAACTAACTAACTAACTAACTAACTAACTAACTAACGAACTACTAACTACTATACTAACTAACTACTAACTACTACTAACTAACTAACTAACTAACTACTAACTAACTAACTAACTAACTAACTAACTAACTAACTAACTAACTAACTAACTAACTAACTAACTAACTAACTAACAACTACTAACTACACTAACTAACTAACTAACTAACTAACTAACTAACTAACTAACTAACTAACTAACTAACTAACTAACTAACTAACTAACTAACTAACTACTAACTAACTAACTAACTAACTAACTAACTAACTAACTACTAACTAACTACTAACTAACTAACTAACTACTAACTAACTAACTACTAACTAACTAACTAACTAACTAACTACTACTAACTACTACTAACTAACTAACTAACTAACTAACTAACTAACTAACTAACTAACTAACTAACTAACTAACTAACTAACTACTAACTAACTAACTAACTACTAACTAACTAACTAACTAACTAACTAACTAACTAACTAACTAACTAACTAACTAACTAACTAACTAACTAACTACTAACTAACTAACTAACTTAACTAACTACTAACTAACTAACTAACTAACTAACTAACTAACTAACTAACTACTAACTAACTAACTAACTAACCTAACTAACTAACTAACTAACTAACTACTAACTAACTAACTAACTACTAACTACTAACTAACTAACTAACTAACTAACTAACTAACTAACTAACTAACTACTACTAACTAACTAACTAACTAACTAACTAACTAACTAACTAACTAACTAACTAACTAACTAACTAACTAACTAACTAACTACTAACTACTAACTAACTAAACTAACTAACTAACTAACTAACTAACTAACTAACTAACTAACTAACTAACTAACTACTAACTAACTAACTAACTAACTAACTAACAACTAACTAACTAACTACACTTAACTAACTAACTAACTAACTAACTAACTAACTAACTAACTAACTAACTACTAACTAACTAACTAACTAACTAACTAACTAACTAACTAACTAACTAACTAACTAACTAACTAACTAACTAACTAACTAATAACTAACTAACTAACTAACTAACTAACTAACTAACTAACTAACTACTAACTAACTAACTAACTAACTACTAACTAACTAACTAACTAACTAACTAACTAACTAACTACAACTAATCTAACTAACTAACTAACTAACTAACTAACTAACTAACTAACTAACTAACTAACTAACTAACTAACTACTAACTAAACTAACTAACTACTAACCTAACTAACTAACTAACTAACTAACTAACTAACTAAACTACTAACCTAACTAACTAACTAACTAACTAACTAACTAACTACTACTAACTAACTAACTACTACTAACTAACTAACTAACTAACTAACTAACTAACAACTAACTAACTAACTAACTAACTAACTAACTAACTAACTAACTAACTAACTAACTAACTAACTAACTACTAACTAACTAACGAACTAACTAACTAACTAACTAACTAACTAACTAACTAACTAACTAACTACTAACTAACTAACTAACTAACTAACTAACTAACTAACTAACTAACTACTAACTAACTACTAACTAACTAACTAACTACCTAACTAACTAACTAACTACTACTACTACTAACTAACTAACTAACTACTAACTACTAACTACTAACTAACTACAACTAACTAACTAACTAACTAACTAACTAACTAACTAACAACTAAAACTAACTAACTAACTAACGAACTAACTAACTAACTAACTAACTCTAACTAACTACTAACTAACTAACTAACTAACTCTACTAACTAACTACTACTAACTAACTAACTAACTACTAACTAACTACTAACTACTAACTACTACTAACTAACTAACTAACTACTAACTAACTAACTACTAACTAACTAACTAACTACTAACTAACTAACTAACTAACTAACTAACCTACCTAACTAACTAAACTCTAAACTACTACGACTAACTAACTACTAACTAACTAACCTAACTAACTACTAACTAACTAACTAACTTAACTCTAACTAACTACTAACTAACTAACTAACTATATAATCGGCTATAACGCTAAAACTTATAATCGCTATAACGCGTTAAAACTTGTTTTTTTAAAAGACCTTATTCTCTAAAATTTCGGAAAATTTAAAATCGGAAAATACCAATAATTGTTTATCACCACATATAGTATAAAAAATTTAATATAAAAAATAGTTCTTGCAACTTTTTAGCCATTATTTGAAAAACCATAAAAATAAAAATCACTTACCTTTAGATGCCGCCATAAAAATCCTGTTCTATACATATTCTTCCACACTGGCAACTCTAAACACTTTGCTTTTGTTTTGTTTACTTCTTACTTTAAGCAATAACAACAACTAAATATGACAGTCCATGACTAGCACTTTTCTTACAAAATTCCTTCAACTTTGGCAAAGTTTTAAATATTAACTAATTTTTACCAAAATATTTTAATTGCATTTATTAAACATATATTATAATTTAATTTGTTAGCTTTCTTTAATAAGCAAAATGTTTCTTTAACTAATTGACTCCTTAAATTAACCTTTTATAGTTTTTAGGCAGCCGGCTTCTAGAAGTTGCTTAACTTTTAAAATATTGTGAATATATTTGCACACACTTGTTTTATTTCAATTTGATATATAATTTATTAAATATTGTTAGGATTTCCATAATTTATTAACAATTTTAAAACACTACTCACACACACATGACATGTTTGTTCGATGATGTTTAATTGAAACTGATGGAAGGAGAGCATGTAAACAGAGCTTAACTTAATAGAGAGTACATAGAGTGTGAGTTGTGTGTACGTTTTAGGGATGCCAAACGGGACTGGCTTTTACAAATCCCGGGATTCGGGATTTTGAAAATTGCAATCCCGGGATCCCGGGATATTTCGGGATCCCGGGATTTTTCGGGATCCCGGGATTTTTCGGGATTTCGGGATTTTACGGGATTTCGGGATTACATGAATTTATTTATTTTATATATGAAAATCTTTAAATCATCATATTTGTAAAGAAAATTGTTTAATTTTGTGGAAATTTAGCAGACAGAGATATATTTAAATTAAAACAATCAATTAATTCCAATTTTTTAAATAAATACTTACTTCCTAAATAAATATCAAGTTCCGAAATTAGACATAAGCACTTTTTAAAACCTCATACTGTTCCATGTGAACTAATAATTATAACAGATACCAATTCA